>NC_139640.1:3487141-3502141 GCF_964638095.1 Poromitra crassiceps
CTGAGAGGTCTCCATCACTGCACCGTCTGTCTGTCTGTCTGTCTGTTAACCTCACTGAGAGGTCTCCATCGCTGCACCGTCTGTCTGTCTGTCTGTCTGTCTGTCTGTTAACCTCACTGAGAGGTCTCCATCACTGCACCGTCTGCCTGTCTGCCTGCCTGTCTGTCTCTTAACCTTGTTAGATAATTTTAGCCAAGAAAAAGCTATACCAGGTGATTAGAAGAGCAACTGGCTTTCATCAACTGGCTACCGCTACTGTATAGGTTGAATCACTGTCTACAGGGTTTCTGCAGGTTTCAAAGTTAAATTTAAGACTTTTGAAGACCTTTTGAAGACCATTATGAATGCAATTTAAGATGTATTTCATGTCCATACTGGCAAAAGAAAGTCTGAGGGATATGAAGGAAAATGATGATTGATGCTGAATGATATTGGGGGATGGCAGCAGGCGTTGTAACAGATTGTAACTAACAGGACCAACCTGTCTGATGGTCCTGGCCACCAGGCACTCCAGTACAGGTCCTCTGTCCTCATGGAGCAGATGAACCTCGTCCAGGATCAGCAGCCGGACCATCTGAGACAGGGCCACGTCTCCCACGCTCTTCCTGGTCACAACGTCCCACTTCTCTGGTGTGGTCACCAACATCTGCCACAAAACAACAACAATAATATAATATAATCCATATAATATTATCCAATATAAATCCTGATATGCCATTCAATAATAATAAATAATAATAATGATTGGATTTATATAGCGCCTTTCCAAGTGCTCAAAGCGCTTCACAGAATCATTATTCGTTCACACCATTCGTACCGGTGGTTCGAAAGCGTGGCAGCCACGACCACCATCATTCATGTCTGCATTCATACCAATCATACGAGGCAAAGAGGGTTAACTGTCTTGCCCAAGGACACAACGACAGCAGCTGGGAGGGAGCGGGGATCGAACCGCCAACCCTTGCGTCATTGGCCGACCCGCTCTACCCCCTGAGCTAAAGCCGCCCCTTTACAATACAAGAACAGCCGGGCCCGGGTATGTGCATATTTATGCTGACCTGAACAACAACGCTTTCAACATCTGGATGGTTTTTCATTGTTGGGAACTTTGTCTGGAATGTATGTTTGTTTGTAATGTATGTAGGAGCTAAACTATTTAGAGCCTTGTAAAGTAAAGAGTAGACTTGTAAAGAGTAATGTGTGCTAATTTCCTAGTCCCTGTTAGCACACTGGCTTTAGCATTCTGGATGAACTGAGGCAGAGGCTACCTACGGTCGTCTTGGGATGTCCTGCAAAGAAGACATTATAATAATCTAATCTGCAAAGGAAGAATATAATAAGCAAAGTCTGTGTTTTACTTGAATTTACTGACATTAGCCCCCGGATGTCAAGGCTCTGTGTAATTCACACTCCGGAGCAGAAGGAGCACCAATAAGTCAAGTCAAGTCAAGTCAAGTTTATTTATATAGCCCTAATTCACAAGCATGTCTCAGAGGGCTTCACAGAAAGTATGTCTAGCTGATTCTAGCTAACACACAGTAACAAGAATATACAGAATAAAGATAACATTTGAACATTTGAAGAAAGCAGGAGAGTGGAGGAGGGAGGGAGAGGGAGGAGGTGGGGAGAAAATAGGAAATGTGGAGAGGTGGGAGGGCGCAGGGGAAGGAGAGCAGTGGGAATGTGAGAGAGGGGAGAGGACAGAGAGAACAGAGAAGGAGAGGTGGAAGGGTACAGGGGAGGTAGAGTAGAGGTAGGGTCTAGGGTGGAGGGAGGGAGGGAGGAGAGGGGGGAGGTGGGGGGGAAATAGGAAATGTGGAGGAGGAGAGAACAGGGGAGGAGAGATGAGGGTGCAGGGGAGGGAGAGCCAGGGTAGGGGTAGGGTCTAGGGTTGGGGGAGGGGAGGGAGTAGGATACGGGCCCGGATTAGGGCGAGGGTGGGGAGAAATGGGAAATGTGGAGGAGGAGAGAACAGAGAAGGAGAGGGTGCAGGGGAGGGAGAGCAGGGGGAATGTGAGAGGGAGGAGAGGGCAGAGAGGAGGAGAGAACAGAGAAGGAGAGGTGGGAGGGCGCAGGGGAAGGAGAGCAGTGGGAATGTGAGAGAGGGGAGAGGACAGAGAGGAGGAGAGAACAGAGGAGGAGAGATGGAAGGGTACAGGGGAGGTAGAGTAGAGGTAGGGTCTAGGGTGGAGGGAGGGAGTAGGATACGGGCCCGGATTAGGGCGAGGGTGGGGAGAAAATGGGAAATGTGGAGGAGGAGAGAACAGAGAAGGAGAGGTGGGAGGGTGCAGGGGAAGGAGAGCAGGGGGAATGTGAGAGAGGGGGGAGGACAGAGAGTAGAGGTGCAGGGGAAGGAGAGCAGGGGGAATGTGAGAGAGGGGGGAGGACAGAGAGTAGAGGTGCAGGGGAAGGAGAGCAGGGGGAATGTGAGAGAAGGGAGAGCAGGAAGTGGCAGGGATTCAGGAAAATAGGGGAGAAGAGGAGAAGGAGCAGAGGGGGGGGAGAATGAGGAGAGAGCAGGAGAAGGGAGGGGGGGCGGTGGGATGTGGGGGAGGAAAGAGCATGGAAAGAAAGGAGAACAAGAAGGGGGAAGAAGGGAAGAAGCGGGGAAAGGGGGAAAGAGAGGGGGGGGGGAGAAGATCAGACAACTGACTACTCTAAGCATTAACCAGAGCTAACTGGGACATAGTATCTAGCTAATCTACAGCCTAATCTGGCCTATCCTACCCTGCTCTAGTCTGATTTTAGCCTGAACACTAACAGGTCAGCCTTAGGCTGTAGCTAATCTATCGCCTACCTAAGCTGTTCTAAACCAACCGGCAGCCCTCGACCAGTGATGAAGAGCACCGATGCCCCCCGACCCGGCCCCCGCCCACATATGGCGTGGGAGGGAAGGCCAGGCCGGGACACAGCGGCACCCCCTCACCCCCAGTGAACGCAAGAAAACCTTTCCACCATATGGATCGCCGCATGGATTGCCCCAGTGACTTGGCTGAGGAGGAACCTTGTGAGGTCGTTGTGCTAGGGGCCAACCGCTGCGGCCCAGGCGGACCCAGCCCCCACGCGACCCGCCCCCCCAGCCCCCAGCCACCAGCATAGTGACTGAGAGCGTGAGAGCAGGCCACGCGGGGGACGGGCCCACCCACCAGGCCACAGCAGCGGACCCCCATCTGGGGACTCCCCTCCGAGACAGGCCGAGAGATGCCGGGCTAAACCATGCACAGAGTTTCCGATAATGAAACTCTGTGAATGGTTTAATATGGAAATAAAATGTACAAGAGAACAGAAAATTGAAAATGTAAAAAAGAGTCCAACAGAAAGGATATAAAAATGTAATTTTTAAATTATCCTAAGATCAGGGAAGGGAGTTGAAAATCTAAAAAGTAGAGTCCAAAAAGAAATAGAAAATGCAGTCTTTAAGTGTTCGTAGGTTTAGAGAATACTAGTTAATTAGCTAGGTGACAAAAAGGGTAAGAAGATTGGGAGTTCCATGAGGATGATCTGAGGAATCCATGAGTCCGCGTTGTTGAGGCTGGGGGGGGGGGGGGGGGGTCCCCCCCTTCCCTTAGGCAGGCAGGTGCCCAGGATGATGAGGATAGGGGTCGGTGGTGGTGAAGAGCCCGGGGTGTCAGACAGTAGATGGAGTAGCGGGTAGATGGCCTAGGGTGACGACAGGTGGCTAGGGCGATGACGGCCGGACCTAGGGCTGCAGCGGCGGGGGTGTACGTCAGGCCAATGAAGGACACCTGAGGGGGAGAGAGAGAAGAGAGCGGGGGAATCTGCGCAGAGGTGGAACTAACTCTATAGACAACAATAAAATTAGGTCAAAACAAAATTTATTAGGATTTTTTAGGATGACTAATACTATACTGCTAATTCAGGTCTAGGTAGTCTAGGTCTAAGTTTAGACTGATACTGCTGGCTTGTGATAGCCCGCTCAGCAGTTCAGGACTAAGTTTATTCACCAGCTATTTGATTTTATATCTGAGCTACTGCATCGGCTGATGCCATATTATTAAATTAGGTCAAGTCTATGTTTATACTGATACTGCTGGCTTGAGACAGCCCGCTCAGCAGTTCAGGACTAAGTTTATTCACCAGCTATTTGATTTTATATCTGAGCTACTGGATCGGCTGATGCCATATTATTAAATTAGGTCAAGTCTAAGTTTATACTGATACTGCTGGCTTGAGATAGCCCGCTCAGCAGTTCAGGACTAAGTTTATTCACCAGCTATTTGATTTTTATATCTGAGCTACTGGATCGGCTGATGCCATATTATTAAATTAGGTCAAGTCTATGTTTATACTGATACTGCTGGCTTGAGACAGCCCGCTCAGCAGTTCAGGACTAAGTTTATTCACCAGCTATTTGATTTTATATCTGAGCTACTGGATCGGCTGATGCCATATTATTAAGTTAGGTCAAGTCTAAGTTTATAATGATATTGCTGGCTTGAGACAGCCCGCTCAGCAATTCAGGATTGTATGTACTCAAGAGCTAATAAATATTTCTAAAGAATGACATCATCAAACACAACTATCAAGCACAGCCAAATGATTGGGAGAATAAATGGGTTTTGAGTCTAGTTTTGAAGATTTCAATGGAGCCAGCTTCCCTAACTGACAGAGGAAGCTGGTTCCAGAGATGTGGAGCACGGTAAGAGAATGCTCTGCTACCTGCTGATTTTTTCTTAATTTTAGGGACGGTAAGATAATTACCGTCCTGTGAGCGGAGAGTACGCGTGGGAACATAGGGAATGATTAGCTCAGATAAGTACGGAGGTGCGAGCCCATGCAGGGATTTATAGGTTAACAGAAGCACCTTAAAGTCTGATCTGGCCTGAATTGGGAGCCAGTGGAGGGAGATTAAGACCGGGGTTATATGATCAAACTTCTTAGTTCTAGTTAGAATTCTAGCAGCGGCGTTTTGCACGAGTTGTAATTTATTTGTGCTACAAAGTGGAAGGCCAGAGAATAAGACGTTACAGTAGTCGAGTCTAGATGAAACAAAGGCGTGTATTAAGGTTTCGGCATCCGTTGCATTTAGCAAGGGACGGATCTTTGAAATATTGCGGAGATGAAAGAAAGCTATTTTAGTGATATCCTTAATGTGAGCATCGAATGACAGAGTAGGATCAAAGGTAACACCTAGGTTTTTCACCTTTGAGTTTGGAGTAATTACGCAGTTCTCAATGTTCAGACTAAGATCAGTGAGAAATGGAAGTTGGGTTTTTGGGCCAACAACTAGTAGTTCAGTTTTGTTGGCGTTTAGTCGTAAGAAATTATTTGACATCCAGTCTGTAACAGCGATTAAGCAGGATTCAAGATAAAACTGGATGCAAAAAATTATTGAATGAATTATGATATGAATCGCTTGTTCGATGTCCATTAATTAAGTAGCAGAAAAAGATCACTTCAATTTATGTATTTTATCAAGTTTGAATGAAAGGTTTGATTTTGAAACATTCTGACTGGAAGTCCAAATGATTCTGCTGCTGCTCACTTTATCCAGCCGCTTGTTTGGGCACTTTGGAGAAATATTGATTGGAACGTTTGACGTTACTATTAATGGGCTAGCATTACCACATAACTGTTGAGCCATTCGAAAGATATAAAAATGTTCCCCATGGCATTCTGCTATGAACGTCATCCATCTCGTTTTTTGAGATTTTGCTCTTCTAATGGATTTCAGCTTGCACCCAAAATGCTGTTCAAACTTTCATTCATGATTGCCGACGCAGCCCCATAATTCTTGGCCAGAAAAGAGTCAGGAAAAAGCCACAGAGAAAACAAAAAACCTTATGAAAATAATCACAGAGATGTTGATTCACAAGGGGCTAATATTATCACAGGACCTCTGTTTGGCGAAATACGACAATAATTTGAGGTGGAATTTTTACTTGACAAATCTGAATCTGAATCACTTGTATTGCCACAATATGCAAGATTACATATGAGGAAATTGTCTGAGTGCAAGTATGCAGCATAGCGGTCATATCAATATTCAGAGATAAAAGGAAAATAGGAAAATATCTAAAATCACAACATTGAATAGGAGTGTTGAGTAGGCATTACATATGAATTTACAGTACAAGTTAAATCGGCATTAAATAGGAATTTACAGTCAAAGCGCAATGTAGTTAATGAGAGTAATCTAATGGAGTAGAAAGTTCTGGTAGAAGTAGCAGTTGTAATACTCTAATGCAGTGATCCTCACTATTTCTTCGATGAGAGCCGCACTGGCAGGACAAAGTCAATAGGAGAGCCACTTTTTCCGCAAAACACCAAAAGCCACCCCAACCAAGCACATCTGCATACAATTTTTTTGTTTTATTGTTTTCCACACACACACACACACACACACACACACACACACACACACACACACACACACACACACACACACACACACACACACACACACACACACACACACAGTGTTTCTAGGGCCTAGAAAATCTTTCAGGCCTGGAGGGATTTCAAAACGTACCCCGACCGCAACGGTGGGGGCCGTCACTGGCGACGCTGAAGTTTTAGCTAACCTGTATTGTTGTATTGTAACAATATGCCATAAAGGCTTATTGAAATTTTGGGGAGAGCAAGAAAAAAATAAATAAATAAATAAATTGCAATTTCTTAGAGCCGCCAACTAAAGGAGCCGCAATCGTCTCGCGAGCCACGCAATGAGGAACTAGGCTCTAATGTAATGAGTGTCATTCAGCTGCTGTGGCTGTAAGGTGACATTTGGTTGGGGGGGCATGTCGGTGGGGGGGGATTCAACTGTGTTCAGGATTAATATGGGGGGGTTGGTACTAGGGTCCTTGTGTAGAGGGGGCTTTCGGGTCTTGTTGATGAGGCTGATGGCAGTTGGGAAGAAGCCGTTCTTGTGACCAGAGGTCTTGGTCTTGACAGACCTCAGTCTCTTGCCGAGGGGGAGTCTTTTGTTTTTTGGCACAGCGGCCAAGCTGCGCATGTGAGCTGCAGGGCCAGCTCGGCGAGCTGCGGGGTGGGCGAGCATGATATGCCCAGTGCTTTCAAAGTAGCTTCCCCAACACAGCACACCAGGCGCGGACTGCATAATCGGGCACGTCGGGCAAATGCCCGGTGGCCTTTTTGGTGCCCGCAGTGAGGCGACTCACTGAACAGCAGGCCAGGCGCCGCCTACTGGTTTACTAGTGGTTTTATTACTTTATTCAGGGTTAAAGTGGGTGCATCTCATTGTAAAATTGGACTCTGCCCAAATTGGGCTTCAAACGGCCCAAATCTGGCTTCAAACGACCCAAATCTGGCTTCAAACGGCCCAAATTGGGCTTCAAACGGCCCAAATCTGGCTTCAAACGGCCCAAATTGGGCTTCAAACGGACCAAACGACCTTTGGTCAGCCTGGCCTGCTTGGTATCTAATGCGTGGCCTGAATTATGATCCCAGTCCGCCCCTGCTGCACACACAGACAGACAATTGGCATTATTATCCTCTGTCTTGTGGTCCCAATGATCTCCAGTGTTTTGTGTATTTGTGTAAATAGGTAGGGATGCAGCAGTAAATAGGATCAGCAACATATCATTTTAGCTTACCTAACTTTGTCTTCCCTTTTAAACTACGGTAATTATATTCTCTAGCATCAAAACATCTCGCTCGTATCAAATGCCAATCGACTCCTTCATTGTGGGCTGCTGCTGTGGGCCTATTTTTGTCAGTGCAATTGTATTCTGTTTTTCTATGGAAAAATACAATGCATAATTCATGTGTGTGTGAGCGGTTTTGGCAACCTTTCTGAGGGTGTGGAAATTCCTATTAAACACTTTGTGTAAAAGCAGTTCATTAAATCCTCTCTAGTTTGCATTTAAATCAATCCGTGCAGCCATTAGAGACTGGGGCGCTCAGAGAAAGCCGAAGCGCCCGCTCCTAATTGGAGCTACTGGTTAATCTAAATGGAAGCCCTGGCATACACAGAGCACAGGCCAAAGTGCTTTCTTAATTGCCTCACAAATACAACGCAAGCAGGCATCGGAAAAGTGCCATTGTTTGCCTCAATTGTGTTATTTAGCCTGTTTATCCATCTATTACAGGACTGAAATCAATCTTCTGGATCCATGAAGATTTCGAGTACTTCAAAGAGTATTTCTATTTTAAATGTTTTTTTTAAGGTGATATTTTGACATTTTAGATGATGGAATACTACGAGGGATCAGTATGGTGCTTGCTTTGATTTCTTGCAAGGCATTTTCACTCATCTTCAGCCTGGACTGGGGAAAGACCAAAAGCCCCGACTCGGCTCGGGAAAAGCTCAGGGACCAACCATTTCTTTTTTCTTTTTTTTAAGATTATTTTTTGGGCATTTGCCTTTATTAGACAGGACAGCAGGCAGACAGGAAAAGTGGGGAGAGAGGGGATGACATGCGGCAAAGGACCTCGGGTCGGACTCGAACCCGCTCCGGCCACGCGAAGGGCCGAGCCTTTTCTGACTCATGGACCAAAATGTGCAGTCCATTAGTGCGTGTCCAAAAATCAGGACGAAAGGAGACATTTGAGGAGGTCCTCTTGGGCTTTGGGAGAAAAAGTGACTGATTTTATCCTTATCTTGTGACACTGTATAGATCAGGGATGGGCAACTTTGATGAGAGCGAGGGCCACACAAAAGATTGCTCGCTACCAGAGGGCCAGATTGTGACCGTGCACTTCCACCAGTAGCCTACTGTAACACCATCACTCCCAATTATAGCTACTAATTCGACGAGAAGGACTGGTAATCAAAGTTTATTATACCAACATTTATATTTTTCATATTCAAATTTAATAATTCTTCCATTCAGATGACACCAGAAACTTTGCTCTAGCTTTGCAACAGCCCGCTACAGCAATTTGATGGAGTACATCACCCAAATATGTCATATTAATCAGATTAGTAATGTTGCATGTGCAATGTGCATCCTGGATATAGTTTGTTACAATAGCGTTAGCTCAAATGCTAACGTTAAACAGTATGTGGATGGACAATGCTAACGCCATTAGCGCTATGTTCTGGGTTGTACAGTAAAATAAAAACACAGATTTTGGTGGTCTAACATAACCTAACCAAAAACGCCCGCTTTGAGAAGAAAAAAGAGAAAGAAAAGGAAAAAGGGAAATTGACCCAGGGGCCACACTGAGTGAGGTCAGGGGCCGCATGCGGCTCGCAGGCTTGCCAGTTGCCCACCTCTGGTATAGATCATACAACCGATCGATTAGTCGAGAAAATAATCGACGGGTGGATCGATAATGAAAACGATTGTTAGTCGCAGCCCTAATCCATAGATTCATGCTGCAATACCCTGAGACCATCATGTGGTCGCAGGAGAAATCAAGATTCGTCAATGCGTCCTCGTCCTAAAGAGCATTGCAGCAAAAGAAGTACATTTACCTCCCTGATGCACATGATGAAGTGCTGGACATGATTTTAAGTGAACTCTAAAGTAAGGAGGAGTGAGTGGGAGTACAGGTTTTTCCCTCAGTGATGTAAGCAGCCATGCAGAACACGGGGCCATGACAGGCCTCCCCCACTAGGAGCACTTAACTACTAATTACTGGAGCGTCTGTCCGTCTGAGCTGAGATCATCTTCAAAAAAAAAGAAATCAGAAGCATTCTGGATCTTTACATCGGTGCCATGACTTGATAAGACTGACATTTAGGTAATAACATGTAATTGTTTTTGCGCTCCCTTTTACTGTTCGTGCCTGATGGTTTCCAAACTACTCATGGCCGACTTGAAAATGTCAAAAATGACTGCCCCGTTATCAGGGGTTATTGGAAACAGATTCACGAAGCTATACAGGATGTTTTCGAATGTGTAATACCCCTAGATAGTAAAACAATGTATTTTGGTATATCGGAAGACTGGTTGAAAGAAGACAGATATTTGATTAATATATTGCTGGTAGCTGGTAAAAAAGCTCTCACCAGGAAGTGGTTATCACAGGAAAGCCCTAAAGTGAATGAATGGATGAATATTACGATGGATATATATAAGATGGAAAGACTAACTGCTGTTATCAATCATAAAGTAGAACAATTTACCTCAAGATGGGAATGCTGGGTTCAATATATAACACCCATTAAGCCAGATTTGATCTTTTTGGATCCAAGATGCGTTGATAGATGATGGTGTGTTAACATGCCAGAATGTTTTGTATTTGTTATTATAATAATGTGTCTGAATAATCCCACAAGGGATGGGTCATGTAAATGACTAGACATGAAAATAAAAAATCATTCATTCATTCATTCATTCTATTATCAACAAACCGGCCAACAGATATCAAAGGTGGTTGGCTTTATGGAAAGAGCGTGACTCGAACTGGTTAAAAGTTATTAATGGCTGCGTTTTGAGCCTGGCAAACACTTAGTTAACAAATGTAGCTAACGGCTAACAGCTAGCTAGCACCAGAGGCTAACGCTAGCTATTTACTGTCTACTGTATTATCTGTCTATCATACATCAGACCATTATGTGTGACGTCTTGCTCTCACACGTCATCACCTGTTTTTAGCAACAGCTTATTTTATTTTTTTACTTTGAGAACAAAATGAGGTTATCTGTCACACAAAATATACTGGCCAACACTGTGGCTAATCAACAGACCAGGTCATGACTCACCAACATACAATATCTTAAAAATGACAAAATACACTGGAGAAGGGCTTTATATCCCAATTAGGTGTCACACAACACGCTTATTTGAGCTGCCAGCGTCTTTCTGCAATTCCATGTAAGGATGCGCGAAGCGCGCTACTCTTTCGAGGAACGCACCTGGCCTAAGCGCTGGTGGCGCCTAGTGTTTTTGGCGGCGCGCTCTGGGGGTTTTAAGCTGAAAAACATTTGGAGCGCTGCTCGTCTTTTCACTCCTCCTGCTACCTCTTTTCCTCCCAGAGGGATCTTCAACCTCCGCTGCTCCTAGAATTGGCAATAATCTGGCTTTCATGTTCACAGTCAACAACTTCAAACAGACGATACCAGCTGGCTACCGTCCGGCGTCCGTGTGATCCTTGTGTCCTGAACTGTACTGCACAGTTGTTTCCAATGGGGGGAGAGCGTATGCGAGCGCACACGGACGTCTAGACAAAGTGCGCAGCGCCCAGCGTCTATTTTCAGAGCGCTCCGCCGTTTTTGTGGCAGCGGCTCCCAGCGCATCCAGCTGAGAATAATTTAACTTTTCAGAAAGACGCTGGTGTCGGGTGCTCCTTTTCTTCTGGCAACTAATCATATGAAGAAACTATCGCAACAGAGACAGAAAGGCTCAATTGTGGGAGCAGATTGGCTAAACACTTAATATTTCTGGTGAGTGTTGTGCTTACTGCTTTTAATAACGTAGCCTACCTGTGTTGTTAGCTTGCTAGCTGTCAGCTATCAAGCTACTACCGCACTGAACTAACGTTATTTTCAGACTGCTTCCTTGTATATTGTGCGCTGGGATCAGCGCTCCCCGGCGCACTCCCAGCATTTAACAGTCGTAAAAAGACGCTAGGTGGACACAGGCCCTATGCTCTAAAACGTTCAATACGGATACACATACGAACGGAGCTTTCTGTCGGTACTCTGCGTGCATTCCTTCCGTGCATAATTCTGCACATCTTCTGAAAGCTTATGGATACGGATGAAACGAGTAGTACCACACACACACACACACAGCCACACATTTGACTCGCTACTGCCTACTAGTGGATGTATTACTTAACATGCTACCGACGTGAAAGACGCGTGGAAGTATGTGGGCAGTGGGCAGCGACGTTTACATGGTTTGAAACGGACACTTTTATTTCCTGACGAAAATGGAGCATAAATGAGCTCTTAAAAGGCAAGAGGCATGGTCTGCAGCTATTTTGATTTCCGTGCACTTTGCTTCATTTTGACATAACACAGACTTCTCTCATCCTCCCTGTACATGGAAAACTGTCAGTCTGTCAAGTCTGTATGTCTGTCTGTCTGCCTGAAGCGGCTCCCCCTTGAATGCCATTAAGTAATACATGTAGTTCCTTTCTGGACAGAAAAGGAGAAGAGGGTGTGAGAGATGCCACTCAGCCTCACATTGGCATCGACGTGGCAGCATCCCTCCAAAAGCCCCTCGGCTGTTTCCATGGTAACTATCACAGCCGCGGAGAGAGAGGAAGATGTGGGAGGAAGAGGTGGGTGGTGAGGAAGGTGGAGCGGGGGGGGGAGGTTGGACTCGACTGCAAAATATGTGAACAACTAACGGCTCGTCAAGGCAAACTCAAATAAAAACATTTCCAATACTGCAGTGGGTGCAGGCGTGTGTGTGTGTGTGTGTGTGTGTGCGTGTGTGTGTGTGTGTGTGTGTGTGTGTGTGTGTGTGTGTGTGTGTGTGTGTGCGTGCGCGTGTGTCAGTCCTTCTGAGACTAGGACAATTAACAAAACATTTAAAAAAAAACAGGCAATTACAGAAGTGTTCTCTCCTTCTGCTCGATAGAGATGATACAGGCCGTTAGAAAACTGGAAGGAAAACTTTTTAATTTGATGTCATTTCATTTCCTAATCAGTGAATGAGCTCATGGCAGAGCGTTCCAGGTAAGGAGAACAGATGGCCCAGCTCAGACTGTCCTCTTCACTGTGATGATTCACTGCTGGGATCCAAAGTAAACACATTGCTTTAACACTAAGTTTAAGAGAAGACTTAACGACAAACACGGGTCAATGGAAGGGTGTCTATATAGTTATTATTACTATTATTTCCTTGCTTAATTATGAGCTGAGGATCAGACTGTGGAAACCTGCGAACGCCTCGCCAGACAACCTGTATAACCAGTCACTTCCCACAATGCAACGCTATACCCGCCAGACAAACTGTATATACAGGTGCATCTAAGAAATAATAATATTGTGGAAAAGTTACTTTTTTCCTCTAATTTAATTCAAAATATATTCTAGATTCATTACATATAAAGTGAATATGTCAGGCCTTTTTTGTTTTAATTTTGAAGATTAGCTTAGAGCTATTGAAAAAGAACAAGGCTATGTGGAAACCTAGCATAAGACCAGAGCAGAAAAGCATTGATGAGCCTGTTGGCTGTAGCAGGCAGCAGCATTGTTAATGGGAAGGGCTGTTAATGGCAAAAGTATGAAGGATGATGTGGTATGTTGGTGTACACCTTAAAATCAAATACGTGTTCAGAATCACAATCCTCTCTCCTCTCTCCTCTGTCCCTACTTATTCGGTCTGTACACCAACAGCTGCACCTCCAGTAACACTGAAGTTCGCGGACGATACCACCCTCATAGGGCTCATCACAGACGGAGATGAGTCGGAATACAGACAGGAAGTTGACCATCTGGTGACGTGGTGCAGTCAAAACAACCTGGTGTTAAATGCTCAAAAAACAATGGAGATGACTGTGGATTACAGGAGGAACAAAGCCCCACCTTCCCCCATCACCCTGGGTGACTCCCCAGTCAACACTGTGGAGTCCTTCCGCTTCCTGGGGACCATCATCTGCCAGGACCTAAAATGGGAGCTGAACATCAGAGCTCTCACCAAGAAGGCACAGCAGAGGATGTACTTTGTCCGTCAGCTGAAGAAATTCAAAGTGCCAAAGGCCACGATGGTGCACTTCTACACCTCCATTGTTGAGTCCATCCTCACCTCCTCCATCACCGTCTGGTACGCTGCTGCCACTCAAAAAGACATCAACAGACTTCAGCACATTATCCGCTGCACTGAGAAGATAATCGGATGCAACCTGCCATCCCTCCAGGACCTGCATGCAGCCAGGACACTGAAGCTGTCTCGCAAGATCATGGCTGACCCCTCCCACCCTGGCCACAAACTCTTTAAGACACTCCCCCACGGCAAGAGACTGAGGTCTGCCAAGACCAGAACCACCTGCCACAAGACCAGCTTCTTCCCAACCGCCATCAGCCTCACCAACAAGGCCTGGAAACCCCTTCCGCCAAGGACCTCACCAACAACCCCCCCCCCCCCCCCCCACACACACACACACACACACATAAACTCACTACCTCCTCCTAAACTCAACTGAACTCCCCCCCCCCCCCCCCCCCCCCCAATAAAACTGGAACTCATATCTAATGTAATGCCTGTCTAACTGGGACTGTAAATTCATGTAAATTCCCTGCACATTTAATGCCTATTTAACTTAGCCTGTAAATTTCATGTACATTCAATGTAAACTCTATTTAACTCCGACTGTAAATTCATGTACCGTAAATTCCGGACTATAAGCCGCACCTGCAAAGTTGACTGTTTTTTACATATATAAGCCGCACCGGACTATTCACCTTATTCACCACGCCCACTTTTTCTCTCTTCCGCGTTCAACGCAAACGTATTTGTTCTTCCGGTTCAGCGCTGTTGCCTTCTGTGGCTTCTGTGGTTAGCCACTAGTTAGTTATGTTATATGGCAGTAAAATGCCACTGAATGACCAAATTGATAATAACTTTTAACCATTTCGAGTAACACTGTTTCCATACGGATCACCAGCGTTAGTTTGTTGTTTATAACGTGGCTATATTCATAACGTTTCTATCTCGGATGCGTTATTTCGAATCGCACATAGGTTACGCTAGTGGGTTTCAGGACGCAACAGCCTCGACTCCACTAACGTCATCTTAAGAGCACAATATTCCTGGAATGCAAGTTTAACTAAACAGTTACATATCCTCTGCATTCTACATAAAATTAAGATATTACGGGTTGTTTTATTTTGCATGTTACATACGTATTGGCCAAGATATGTTAGTTTATGGCGGAGTAATTCTGACAGTTTAGATGCGGAGTGTGCGCAGCCATCTTGCCTGCGGAGTTTTTGGCAAGTCAAAACGGAAATACTATTACAAAATGACGTAATGCGGAAGCGTCCATGTGTGGGCAAAGAATAAGGTGAATAAGCCGCGGGTGTTTTAATGGTATTTTTTTTTTTTTTTTTTTATTGTGTTTTAATGTTTAATTACCATATGTAAGGGTTCATGCACAGAGGGGATTGTCGGG
>NC_139640.1:3507141-3513174 GCF_964638095.1 Poromitra crassiceps
TCATATCTAGCAGGGTAACTGCGGCGGATAGTCGGACCTGATTCTACGGTTATAATCCGCAGTTCATGTTTAGAAGAGGCGTATGATAGGGGCTGAAAACTACTGTATAACAACTTTTTTTAAATCGGTCAATTGTGCCTGATTACATAATATAAATTAGTGGTATTTTCCCCCAAATAGTGATGGTTCGGTCATTCTGTGGTGTATACTGTACATTTCAGATCTGATGCTTGCAGTGCACTATAGGGGCAGATCTTGAAGCGCATCAAGATTCGCTCCCTGTGCGTGTCGGGCTCTAGTGTGGTCCACAGGTGAGATTTACCCATAACTGCCATGCCTCAGTGTGGTCTAGACGTGAGATTTACTCACATGCTGACAGAGTTCTGGTAACATAGAGTCAAGCCACAGCTGCAGAAGGCACAAGCAGAGAGAGATGCAGCATGGCGAGGTTTGTCCGACGAGAGGAACTCGAAATAATTGAGATCAACGACGATCATCTCGTGGCGGCTAATTCGGCTAAGAGGCGTCAGCAGGCAGCCAAGAGACATGGTAAGAAAAATATGAGAAGATGATTTGAAGATGTCACATTTGCTTGATACATTTTCTTGACACTCAACGGCAGTGAGCAGTGGAAATGGTTTTGTGAGCTGCTGTCCTACATGTGAATGTTTGTTCCACAGAGGGAAAAGTTTACAAGCTGGTCTTGGTGAGCTTTGGGCTGCTGTGTGCTACACAAGCTGCTCTCAATGTCTCTCTGCGTCTCATCGTGCGTGAGTGTCTTTCTATGTTCAATTCCTTATGTTTGGTCACTGCCAACAGAAGCAGATATCTCAATTCCTCCAACCTAGAAGGACTCATTCAAGGAACATGGTTTTCTCTGACAACTGCTTTCAGATAATTCAGATGTGCAGAAACTTGAGCTGTTGAAGATGGAGAGAGACCAGTTACAGACCAGTTACAACAACCTGACAAAGGAGAGAGACCACTTACAGACCAATACCAACAGACTGACTGAAGAGAGAGACCAGTTACAGACCAGTAACAACATCCTGACTGAAGAGAGAAACCAGTTACAGACTATCCTGAGAGAGAGTTTATGTACCCAGAGTGAGTACATTTTTGATCATAAGAAGTTAAATGGTATAGTTAAATGAAAGCAGTTCACATAGTTATTATTTTATGTGTGCGTGTGATCATTTAACACATATGTTTTGGTGTGTTGATTTGTTGCAGTCCAAAGGTCTAATTGTTGGACTAGTTTTAGCTCTAAGTGGTACTACGTCTCTGCTGAGAGGAAAACCTGGGAAGAGAGCAGACAGGACTGTCTGAAGAGAGGAGTTGATCTGGTGATCATCAACAGCAGAGAGGAACAGGTGTGTGTGTGTGTGTGTGTGTGTGTGTGTGTGTGTGTGTGTGTGTGTGTGTGTGTGTGTGTGTGTGTGTGTGTGTGTGTGTGAGGAACAATAATATTAATTACGTTCTCTAGTCTATGAACGTATTTTAAGCTACATTTTTCGTCAGGCACATTCTTAGTCGCCTATTGTAGATCCCCCAAAGGACCCACGGCCGTAAACCAAACAATAGCCATGTGGACGGCTCCACTTTTCGTCCATATATGGTCAATGATGTGACCCTCAAAAAGGAGTCTCCGCTGAAGACGTGTTTGAAGAGAAGACGCGTTGGTATTTTCCCATACAATGAGGCAATCAAGTAAACTAAACTTAAAGCTATAGCGTTAGCCGAGTAAACTACATGAGGGCAAGTGGTGGACTGGATATAATACAGCATGGAAGTTTATTAGGAGTCTTGGACTGCAGCGATCGCACCAACGGCAGCAGAAACCATAAGTTCGCTCCTTTTATAGCGTTTTATAGCGTTTATAGCGTCGGGTGCATGGCGGGCGCGGATCTATAAATAGCATGAAATAATTTGCGCGGATTTATGGCGGGCGGACGGTTCATGCATACACGCGGATTAGGATGGCATAAAAGCTCATCCGCGCATCTCTAGTGTGTGTGTGTGTGTGTGTGTGTGTGTGTGTGTGTGTGTGTGCGTGTGCGCGTGTTGGTGTGCGTGTGCGCGTGTGTCCATTGCGTGTGAACCCTCTAATTGTGTCTCCAAAAACAGGAATTCCTGGTTGGACTAAAGAGGAACGTGTGGTTTGGTCTGACAGACACAGAGAGAGAAGGCATCTGGACTTGGGTGGATGGATCACCTCTGACCACAGAGTAAGACCTGATCACATTTGTTCTGACTCATTGGTGTGAGACTTCAGAGTCACTGTAGCTACAGTATGGATGATCTCTTCACCACAGGGTTTGTCTCCTTGTCCTCTGTTTCAGGTACTGGGGACAGCAGCAGCCTAATAGTATTGGTGACCAGGACTGTGCTGAGCTGAATGATGATCGTGACCCTATGAACAAATGGAATGACGCATCATGTGACATAAAGAACGGCTGGGTCTGTGAGGTGTGACAGTTCCTCAATAATAACAGCTTTGTTAAAGCCCCTTGTTTAATATTTACCTGCTTATTAGTAGGTTAGTCGATTAGTTTGCATGAGCACATTCTCATTACATTTGTTTGCAAAATGTTGGTCAAACTTTAAAGGAGTGTTCCAGCATTATTGAAGTTTGCTCATTTCCTGCCTTCCTTTGCCGTTTTACATCACTGTACAGTTTCCAGTGCTGTTATAATTTGATGAGATATTTGCTAGTTTTCCTGTATTTTAGTTGTTTTTAAAAGTAACTGCTTTGAAATAAATGCTGTTTAAATGTAATGGGTTAATCCCAAATGAGAGGGTGTCGATATTAAGGCAGAATTGGGTCAAATGTATTGTGTCAAATTAGTCTCAAATGATAGTGCAAAGTAAAAAGGCATTTAAAGTGACATAATGTGTGTGTTTATAAGTGTGGTTTCCAGACCAAATTTCAATCAGAAGGCCGCCATGTCCGCATAACCTGATCAGCCCGTGACGTCAGTCAAGTTCAAGTATGACATCAGTTATGACGTCAGTTCATCCTAGTGTATATATCGAGGGTTCGGTCACCTCCCTCTCTGGCCGGATCACAGCAGCAGCTGGAATCATGGCTGTTCATCTCCTCTGAAGCTGTCGTTTCGCTACTTGCCTTATATCGTCCAGCATCGCCTACCATCAACGAAGCCACGGAAGGCCTGCCGCGCTCTACTGGCAGGAGGCGCGTCAACACTGTGATGGTCCGGAGGAGAAGAGCAGAAAAGGAAGCGCGGCGCACTCGCGGACAGGCAAGGGTGCGTGCGAGCGGGCCGGAGGTGGAGGCCGCTCCGCGTTCCCACGGCTGCGCGAGAGAGAGGCCGCGGAAGAAGATTAGAGGAGGCCCTCTCTTCTCTTGGCTGTCTGCACTTAATAGCGTTTGAGTGTCACGTGACCGTTGAACCGAGGCGAACGTTCACTGAAGTATAAATGCGACACCGTGAGCGACACTTTCTTTTTTGTCTGCGACCATGTGCTGAGCGACACTTTCTAATAAGTTTAAATTAAGCTTTAGAGCAGGGATACTCAACTTGCTTTGCCCGGGGGCCATTTTCGTGACATGATAGAAGGCCAGGGGCCAGTTAATAAACAAACAATATACATTTTTCTGTTCTGTTCTGTTCGCAACCCATCCGCTATTAATCAGAATGTTTATTTTTATGATCCGCCCCGGGATATCCGCGGTCAGCGCGGGTATAACTGCGGCCTGCGCATCACTAATCTACGCTGATACGCTGGAGGGAGGGAGAGACAGAGAGGAGTGAATACATTTTAGGTGCGCATAGTTAATTGTCTGGAATGCATCTGATCGGCCCGCTTTGATCGGCTATTTTGAGAACGCCGGTCAAGCTGACAGAGCCAATATCGGCCGATCGATATCGAATTTCGATTGATCGGAGCATCTCTAGTTGAAAGTTGTTTAAAGGCGATGCTGCTGCTCCTACCCCCTGCTGCTTTCCTGGGTAACAAAAACAGGTGTATTAGTGGGACATCTGATGTAAAAAAGGTATAATACACCTCTCCAGATTAGCTGGAACTGGCCTCATTTTGGAGGAATGAGCCCAACACCCTCCTCAGTCTTTCCATGTGTGTCTTCTTAAGTCCCACGAGGCTTATAAACTTCTCAAGTCTAAAGGTCCTTACACATCGGGAGCGGTGTGTAAGGACCTTAAGCTGTGCGATTGCTCAAATCTAACTCCTTTGGATTTGATAGATATGCCTGTTCTTGCCAACCTTTTCAGGCTCCCGGTTCAGTCTTTCAGGCTCACCTCCACCTCCCTCTGAGCTGGCTGAGTCGGTTTCTCTTACTAAATAACCTTAACCTCAGAAGGCATTCAAAATCAACACTGCTAGAAAATGAGCCACAACTAAAGTGCCTCAACACTATGAGTGAAGGGCTCTTTCCCACTTCAATACAGGCGTTACCTCCATATACTGTACACCAATACAGCTTACTATGTTGTGAGGTGAATATGTGTAAAACAATCGCAATGACACACAATGATGTTGTGCCTTTACTATACTGTCACCATGGCAACTACAACTAAGGGTAGACAAAATGGTGCTTTGAACAAGGAACCCAGGGTGATAAAGACAGAAGAGAAGAAGAGAGGAACAACCGATATGGGTATTTCTAGGCTGATACAGATATACTGTATATATTTTGGATGAAAGTTGCCAATAGCCAATATTAAATTGCTTTTCTAACAGAATCGTATTGGTGGAAAAGCCTCTGAAACAGCATTTAGATCAAATAAAAAAATATATATTAAATTATTACAATCAATTGAGGCTAAGGGCTTCCTATAGACATCCAATTTCACATTGATCAATTAAAAATAATAATTTGTAGAGTCAAATTGCATCATATCCATCATATCAGAGGTAGGTTATATTTGACTGTTAGTAAAAGCCCAATATAGATACAGTCGTTCTGTGTGGGACGCCCACAAAATGTTACTACGGCTGGCGCGCGAGACTGGACGGTGGAGGAAACCCCCCATATATCTCAATGGGCTGACTCACCAAAGGACGGTGCTGCGGCTCTTACACTACAGGATCAGGGATTCAACAGCAGGTACATAGACGTCTGTTCAGATGCGCGTTTACTGCGGTGGTTGAATCCCTGATCCTGTCTGCCTGGGCTGGGCTAGCAGCTAAATGCTAACTATGCTGGCTGGGAAGCACAGAGGGTTTCCCCCATGCTGACCCACTGACCACGCGTCTATAACGAGACACCGCCTGAAGGTATCGGCTTGGAATGTAGGTGTAACCCCAGGAGAAAGAGAAACTAAGGTGAAAGATTGAGGAGTACTGCAATGCAAACAAAAATAAATAAACAAATAAATCAATAAATAAATAAAAGCATTTGAAACAAGAGATCACTCACTGTCTCACTGCATCAGGGCTCAATAACCTGGAGGTAGAACAGAAGACACTGTCGATAAGCTCTGACTAATTGTCCGTGGAAGTCACAAAAACACCAAAAAGACACTTTCTCTCTGCCCGCCGTCCCCCGACACGAGCGCAGTGGTGGATGGGCGGTATCTGGTGGAGTGTATTGGGGGTACCTGGTGGAGTGTATTGGGGGTACCTGGTGGAGTGTATTGGGGGTACCTGGTGGTGTGCTCTTCACTCCCCAGGTGTTAGCGACGCTCACTGTATGTTTATGGATTTGCAAAACGCAGAGCCAAGCTCATCGTTCATCAAAATAATGAGCTTGTTCAATGAACAGCGCTCTTTTATCGTGTTCATGCTGCACAACACTGAACACGTGTGCTTTTTTTCCTTTTCTCATTTCCCTGTGCCTGAGACTGTTTGTGTTTATGTTCATTCCTATTCTTACATTCTGAAAAATTTGGAAAATAAAAAATAGGGGGGGGGGGGGTAAATTCACTGTTACAACTATTTATTAAAAAAGTGAATTAAAAAAGTTTTAGTAGCACCTTCTGGGGAAAAGATGATCAAATGGCCTGGCATAACATCACCGTCAAAACCACTTGAGGGTGCTAGAGAACATAC
>NC_139640.1:3513374-3535874 GCF_964638095.1 Poromitra crassiceps
TAACCAGTTTACTGTCATAGAGGAGAAAAGAAACTATAATAATAATTTTGACTTTTTTTTTTCCTCTTTTTTATTACTAAAAACTATTGATCGATTATCAAAATAGTTGTCAATTAATGTGTCTGTCGATCAACTAATTGATGAATGTTTGCAGCTCTTTGGGAGGGGTGGCAGCAGATGTGGTAGGAGGGTGAAGGAGAGTTGGACAGACAGAGGGAGTGTAAGGACACTGTGGTGATAAACGAGCAAACAGTATGGTATCATCTGTTGCCTGGCAACCAGCACAAATCACCATTTATTGAGGAATATCATGCCAGCCACTTGGATGGAGAAGGAATGAAAAGTGTCTATCGTCACTCTCTGCTACGGTGTGTGAGAGAGAGAGGTAGGGATGCACCATATATCATATATCATATCGGTATCGGCCGATGTTTGCCATTTTTTAACATATCGGTATCGGTCCAATGAGCAAAATAACAGCCATGTTAATAACGGTTATCTGTATCAGCCAAAATGTTCATATTGAGAGGAAAGAATGTGTTTACATGTGTTTTTCAGTATGTACAACATTTTAGTATCATAGAAACTTGTTTTTATACTTTTATACTGGCGAGAATGGGGGGACCAAAACATCAACAAGGGCGCCCCCAGCAGGAACACCTAAATGGATTGGAAGTTGGAAACCCTCATTCATGTTTTGGTTGCACATGTGTGTTCATTCTGATGAAGATCTGTGTGGTTGAAACGTTAATAAACTTTATTTTCAGTGTGCACACTTGATTTCTTTTCTAAGTTGATCATGTATTTGTCCTCCTGCACCTGACCTGCTGAGCTGAGCTGATGTGCGCACCCTACTTCCATCTTAATGCACCTGTGTTTACCCTGCCTTTTAGACACAAAGTGACTGCTGTGACAAAAGGTTAATTGGTCAAGCTGTACGATCACTGGACAGGCAACCTGTCAATCACCCCAAAACAGTCTTTTCTATCGTCTATTTGACTTACATAAAAATTCACCCCCGTACAGTTGTCATGAAAGATGAAATTAGCTATAGGTTGAGGCCACGTCTCGTCATAGACGCTGGTTAGCTGGCTCAGCCTGGCTGGGGGCGTGGTCAGAGTCGGGTAAAAACCCCCGTTCTATCCATTCAGCAAAGTTAGAATTTAGCTGATAGCCCAGCCCAGGCAGACAAGATGGGGGATTTAACCACCTCAGTAAACGCACATCTGAGCAGACGTCTTGTGTTCTGCTCTAGAACCCCCAAACCTGTAGTTTAGAGCCGCAGCACCGTCTTTTGGTGAGTCAGCCCATGAGATATATGGGCGGTTTTACCCCACTCGCGCGCCAGCCGTTTAACATTTTGTGGGCGTTCCCAGACATGCGGAGACAGTCCGCGTGTATAGCGTGTTTTGGAGGGTTAGGCTGTATTGCTGTAAACATGTTTTAATCCTGTTACAAATTTGGGCATTTTAACATGGGGTGAACGGGAAATGACTTCCTTTTTGGATACAGCCTCAAGTGGCCATTGGAGTGAACTACATCTTTCAGTACCACTTCCTCTGTCAAAGCCTGTGCTAGTCCACTAGGCTAGGCCCGTGTTTTCCACGGTCCTGTACAGTACCTTGAACTTGTCCTTGCTGATGACGCCCCCTGGCTGCACGTGCTGGCGGATCTCGTGCAGCACGGTGAGCATGGCGATGTTGGTTTTGCCGGCGCCGGTCGGGGCACAGATCAGCAGGTTCTCGTTGGTGTTGTAGGCCGTCTCAAACACCAGAGACTGGATCCTGTTCAGACGCTGCATGCCCTGGAATACCAGCTGCCCTATCTGAGAGCACGCACGCGCACACACACACACACACACACACACACACACGCGCACACACACACACACACACACGCGCAGACAAAAGAGGGAAGACCAGGCTGAGTAGAGTACAGCAGGAATAACACCAGGTGATACGTCACGATTAAAAACACGATTTCAGACGGAAGCCCGTCTTTATTGTCACACGAACACACTACAACACATGCATGCGGCCACAACACACACTCATGCTGACGGTGGCCGGTGAAATATGTCCTCTGCATTTGACCCATCCAGGCTTGTCCTTTCCTCCAGGGGGCAGGCCAGGAGCAGTGGTCGCTATTTCTTTCCAGCGCCCGGGGACCTTCATTGGACCATCATTGGACCAACTTCAGATGTTGTCGTCACTGGTCGGATGACGATCTTCTGCATGTTTTTAGTGAGGGGTTATGTACGGAGGAACCCCCTGGGGGGCACGGGGAGAACACAGAAACTCCACACAGAAAGGCCCTTTCGACGAGATAGCCCACCTGGGCAGTGGGCACTGAAGATATGGGGGGGGTCACAACTCCAGCGCCCACAGCGTCCCAGGCGAGAATCGAACTCAGGACCTTCTAGCTGTGAGGCGACAGCGCTACCGACTGCGCCACCGTACCCCCATTATGTAATGTACAAGAACTTAACACTGTTAGATAATACAGAAAAATACTATTTTGAGTTAGAGTCTCATGTTAACTGTGATACAATACAGATACTCATGGAATTCAAAATCAAATCTGACAATAAAGATATTCTGGGTCTTGCCTACCTCTCACCTGTTTCTTGCTCTCTCTCTCTTTCTGTGCCAACTCCATCCTGCTCTCTCTCCTCCTCTCCCTCACTATCCTCCTCTCTCCCTCTTTGTGCTGTCAACCAAAAGGCAAATATAACAACCAACCAACCAACCAACCAACCAACCAGAGTATTTATAGCCTAATAAGAGGTATAGATCCATCCATATCAATTTAATGTGTATGTAAAAACTGTACTGTTAAAAAAAAAAAAAAAAAAAAAACTCAATTTTCTAGGGTGGGCTGAGATTATTTTTGGGTGGGCTGAAGCCCGCCGAAAAAGGGTCTAAAACCGCCCCTGTTTACTGTCCTGCTATAGAGGAGTGGTGTAGTTTGGTAGCTCGACAGAGGTCACTGTCGTTCTAGGTCTATTTTTTGTCTACCTCCACATCTGCTGCTTTTCTCTTATTCTCTTTTACCCCCCGTCTCGCTCCCCCTCCTCCACTCCACCTCTCTCTCCCACTCGGGCTGGTTTTAGGATGCCTTAAGCTTAGCTTAGACAGCAGTATCATTTATTCACAGATTCATTAGGAGTATGTCATCACTTTTTCCTCTTCCCCTCGTTTCGCTCCAACACTTATAGAAAGAAATAATTAAAGAGTGCATGTCAGACGAGGAGGGGGGGGGGAGCTGGGGGGCAGTTCGGAAGCCGGCCCCGCAGAGATGGGAGGTTATTAATGCATCAAAGAGCAACTTTATTAGAGTCAACTTAAGAAGTGTCGGTTGTGTGGTTTCAGCCATGCAATGTGCTCTGATGGACGGCGAGCCACAGCGTCACGTATACAGGCCATAGACTCAGCTCTCAGTCTTAATCCGTTTCACTACTGTAAGACTGAGAATATTACTATTTCAATCTTTTCATAACGTTAGGTGGTGCTGTTGGAAGCCTTGCATCGGAGAACCAATCAGTGACGCTCATGCAGAACCGGTGTCTCGCAAAACATCGCCACGTTTGCGGAGAAACATATGAATCACTTAGAAACAAACATAACCTGTTAATAGGACGCGTTTCATCCGGCCCCGGCGGCTAGAGGTCTTTCCCCCAGCGATAAGCCCGACTCCCGAGGCTAACGTTACAGAGCCTGCTGATGACTCACAGTGGCAAGCGGACCACTTCCGGGTAGGAAAAATTATTGTAAAAAAAAAAAACAGGTATAAACTCTCTTTGCAGCACATCAGCGTCTTGCTCTATATTGGAACTATGAAACATTGCATTGCCGCTACCAAATAAAATTCTAATAATAAATGTAGGCGTGTCTGCTGCCGGCCGTTCTCGCCGGGCTCTGAACCAGATTTGGAACAGTAAATTCCCAGACGTTTGGTGGTTAGGTGGCGCTGTCGGCGCCGCTCACCAAACGTCTGGAAACCGAGACTATACAGGCCATAGCTTAGCGGGCCATGTTAAAGACTGAGACAGAGGAGTGGGGGGAGTGCAGGAGGAGAGTCAAGTGACTGTCCGGTGTAGCTACATTTCTTCTAGATTTCGTCAAAGACTATTATCCAATTGGAGCTTCTCGCTCTGCCCTACATTTGCTCAAAATAAAAGTTGCTCATCAACAAACGTTACTGGCAGTATATTAATGCATTGTCAAGCTCCCAGATTTCAAAAATACCATCTAGGTTATTATATCACCGACTCCATAAATGCTCAAACTCCACTCCGTCTAGGACTTAACGAGAAAAAGAATGGATATTAGCGAGCACGTTGTCTCAATGACTGCGGGGCTGTTTCTACTCTCTCTGAACAGGGACGCTGCTGATTCCACTCTGCTTCTTGTCCACCACAATTATTTCCCCCAAGGCCGAGTCCTCGGAGCCCCCCCTTATAAATATTCATCTCTGAATTATGGACCACCGCGTTTCACCCTATTTTGCAAGCCTCCTGCACACACTCCATTCCCACGTCTCTGTGGCAACCGCAGAGCCGCAACAATCACTTTAGCGGTTGGCCCTCTCCTTTTGATTTATCGACTTTGTCTGTTTGTAACGAGGAGCCGGTGTCCCCGCACTCCTTAAACATGCTAATTCATGCAAATGTATGCCTGCCCCAATATTCACCTTGAGGTAAAGCATACATGTTGTAAATAGGAAGTTGCCCATCGTTTAATGATCTTTGGAAATCTTCAGTGCTTTTTTATTCTCTCCTTAAAATCTCTCTGGCTTCATTATTGTGCTAATTATATGCGTGCACGTCCTTCCAGCTGTGGCTACCAAAACGTGCCTATAGGGTGTGCTGTAAATATACAGTGGGAGAGGTGGTTACTCTACTTCAATGGGTGATATGCAGCTGTTAATGGAGAACTTCACAGAAAAACAATTTTTGATTTATTTATTTATTATTTATTTATTAATTTTTGAAAATTATTTATTCTGCATCATGATCTCAGACATATCCAAAAACTGTCAACCATTTTGCAGACTTTCATCTAGTTTGTTATTGAGCGTTGATTTGAGTTCAGCTGTAGACCAGTGATGTCATACAATATACTGCGTGTGAGATTCATGTGCAAAATAAATCAGCATTGTTTTTCGGTGAAGTTTGCTGATAAATCGCCCGACACAAACTCAAACGGTCAGAGACTCTTGTGGTTTCTGCCTGCATAAAATGATGCCAATTTGCTGTTAATTGTCTTATATTGAAATGTTTTAATCCATAGAGAGAAGCTTTCTTCATTGGATTCATTAATTCAATTCGTTTAAACTTTCAATGTCATCCATTTAATTACCAGCTGATTTTTGTTCTTAGTGGGAAGGCCTTCACATCACCATGTGTGTTTTCATTGGGCCATGTGTTATTAAGAGGCAACTTTGAATGACCTCTCTCGCTCTGGGTTACAGGGAGAATGAATGACTGTAAACATACTAATTCTTGGTTTACTTTAGATTGATTGATGATTGATTTATTAAAGTCGAACTGAACCTGTTTGTCACGTGCGTCGCAGTCCCTTTCAGACTGAAAACATAATTTGTCTGAGATGACAAGTTGCGAGGCGGGTCATAGTATCATGTCGATGATTTGATTTGACAATTCTGTCGACTGGCTTTGGCATTGGTCAATCATGGCGTGTTCCACCCCCAAATCGAGTGGGATTCAGCGTGTTGTCGTGCTACGCGAGTGGGATCCGCGGAGTACCAGGCAGCCAGGCTGCTTCGTGCGGAGTGAGCGGACAATCCGATGCATGGGTGCTGCCCGCCCGCCTGGAATCTCCGAGGGCAGACCCCTGACAACCACGCTCTCAGGCGCGCGCATTTTACGCTATTTCTGTAAATACGATATTCCTGGAATGCGCGTTTTAACGAGCCAGTTACATTTCTTTGCATTCTTAGAGATTATAGTTTTTGTTTTTTGTTCATGTTTCTAACAATTGGCCAAGTTAGTAGTTAGTTTATGGGATAGGAATTCTGCCAGATGACAGGCACTAGGTACCATTTTCTACTTCATTTGGAAGAGAAAATTATCCTGAAATGAAGATTTCAGGATAATGCCTTTAGCATACTGCGCGCGATCTCTCTCACACAAGCTACCTGCGCCATTTTGTCTATTCTTTGCCATAGCAAGCTGTTTCAGCGCGAGATTCATCATGGCCTGTTGGTCTGTGCTAACCATTTCAGCCCAGAATGTTTCAACAATCTGGGGCAGTACAATCAAGGTTTAGCCACAAAATTAACACTTCTAGCTGGAGCGATGCCAACTGTACGTGATCCAGCAACTGCGGAGCTGCATTCGGTAAGTCTAGGCATTTTGAGATGTCCTGTTTAGCGTAGCAACCGTTAAGTTAGCGATAGCTCGTTGCTAACATTAGTTGTGGACACAACCTAGCGTGCTGGTCCACGGACGCTAATCTGATTGGCCGCTGGGAGCCTGGGGCGGGCTCTCCCCCAGCGGCCAATGGGAACTGTTAGTTCTGAATATATTATAGAAACAGACCACTCCTGGGAAGCGACGAGATGAGGAAGTGAGAACTCCGTCACAACAAACGGGGTTGCTATATTTTCGACAAATTAATCCAGAATCATGTTTTATGGACCAGAGACACACATTTTTAAGAGGTTACAGCTGCACGAATTGGGACCTTTAAGTCAAATTTCACATAGGGTTCTACACAGTAACTGTCTTTTATGAGGCGATAGGTTCTTAGTTTTGTTACAGATGATACAGTAGCTAGTCTAATTCATTAACAAACTATCAATAAGTACGGTCACTCAGCTGAACAGTAAACAGATGTTTGATGCGTAATTAAGTCATTTTAAAAGCAACTCTTTTGAAACAAAACAACCAGTACACAGACCAAGGTTTTTCCTGTATACAGAATTATTAATTAAAAAGCAGAATTAAAGCAGTGGTCCTCAACTGCTCTAGCTCATGACCTATAGTTTCCCTTAGTCAATGAGTCACGACCAAATTTCAGATCTTCAGCAGTGGTTTGTGGTCCACCAGAGCACCGCATTTTTATTTTATTTTTTTCTTCCTTTTTACAGACAACTTTTTTTTACATATACACATTAACCCTGAGGAGTAGGCTTGGGCCACTTTTCAGACCCCTGGCCTACAGTATATAATATACTTTTTAAATAAGTTTAAACTGGTGATGCTCATGAAGTTTCAAGAGTCTAAGTTGAATTGTATGAAATATGAAATAAAAAGGCAGACCTTTCTTGAATGAAAGCAAAAAGCAGACTCATCTTGAAAACCAGGTATATACACTGTATGCCATTGCTTACATAAGTTAAACTTGTGGTGCTCTTTTCTGAATGGTCTATCTCTTTAGTTTGTGGTTGTAAAGTTTTGTGAGGCTGTGATTATCCTAGGTCACAAGTGAAGTGAGTTATTTTTTTGTTTTTGCTTCAAGTAAAATGTTCTAAATGTCTATGGAGAAATGAATGGGAAACTCACTTCCATGGCAAGAAATGTCACGTGACTGTTCAGCTCTACATTCTACAATGAATGACATGTTTGGTACCAATGGTTGCCTTAGGGCAGGGATACTCAACTTGCTTTGCCCGGGGGCCACTTTCGTGAAATGATAGAAGGCCAGGGGCCAGTTAATAAACAAACAATATACATTTTTCTGTAGCGGATTGTAGGTGTCAGACAGAGTTTAGTCTGACAATGTTGTGCACACCGGATAGTTACTTAGGTTAAGTACATACATACAGTAAGTGCCTGGGTTGCGAGGAGACGGCGGTATTTGACAATTTAGCAGCTAAATCATAGATTATTGAAAGATATTCCATATTCCAGACTGAAATGCTATAACATAAGTGTGAGTATTGGCCAGAATTACATGAACATTTGGACACTTATTCAGCGGGTATCTTGCATGTTGTGTTCAGGTGCAGTGTAAAAAAAAAAATGCAATTCCATCGCGGGCCACATGCGGTTGAGTATGCAGTTGAGTATCACTGGGCTAGACACTTGATATTTCTGGTGAGTGTTGAGCTAAATCACTGTATGTGTGTTGTTTGCTAATGTTAGCTGTCAGCTATCAAGCTAGCTACCGCACTGAACTAACGTTAGTTTCAGACTGCTTCCTTGTATATTGTGCGCTGAGATCAGCGCTCCCCAGCGCACTCCCAGCATTTAACGGTATGAAAAAGACGCTAGGTGGACACAGGCCCTTACGTCTTCTAGTTTCATGATACCAGTATCATCACTCTAACTTTAAAAATGAGCCTCTGAACCAGGGATTCCATTAGCCGGCAATTGCCGGCTTTTAGCCCGGTATTTGTTCCCGTGGGCCGGTAAATTAAGAGGTTGCCCGCTCAATTGGCCGGTTGGAAATATGCCAAATAAATAAATTCCTTATATAAACTAGCCTAATATTGTGTGATCTATAGCCTAAATGATGTTGCCAATAGGCTACAACTTAAATATAGACTTGTATATATAGCCTATGTATTTTCGCACCGCTGTCATGTGGAGTGTTTGGTGAAAAAAGGAAAAATCGAGCCGACGGTGTTTCAGCAGCCATCATTCACCATGCGCACACTGCGCTGCAGCAGCATCCCGCACGGCGGGCGGCCGACAGCGCTTTGATGAGATCAAAAAGGCAAAGCAGACATAGCTGGGCAAGTTTTTTTTTTAATTTTCAGAACAAAAACAGGCTCAGACAAAACAGAACAAAACAAAACAAAAACAAAAAATATATATATATCAACATTTCAATGTTACAATGTTGTGCTATCAGCCACATCAAGTGCTTATTGTGCTTGTAAGAGATGTGCGTGGGATCCCATGCAAGGGGTCCATGAAAAGTCAGCTGGGAAAGTTACTTGTTGCCTTCAACCTCGTCTAAGTAGGCCAGAAATGGATCCCAAATAGGGACGAAGGGTTATTCTATAGGCCTTAGAGTACCAATCAAATATTTTGGCCCAAAATCCAGACAGTGAAGGGCAAAACCAAAAAGCATGGGATAGTGTACCCTCTGACACCTGACACCTATCACATAGTGGAGAGACAGAAGGGTAGATCTTGTGCAACCTGGACTTGGAATAATGAAGACGATGAGTAACCTTGAATTGGATCAGCTGGTGTCTGCTGTTAATTGAGCAGAGTTGAACCACAGACAAACTCCTGTCCCATATAACCTCAGACAAGTCAACACCAAGTTCCTCCTGCCACGCCTCCTTAATCCTCTCAGTGGGGGCTCTGATACGTCATCAAACAGACAAGGCAAGTTCTTTTTTAACCGTAACGATGGTGCAATAAGTACTTCAGCCGAGGCCAGAAAGACGACAGAAAAGTGTCAAGCTCCTGCTACTCCTGAAGAAGAAGAGGAAACACTGCGGCCGTCGTCGCCAAAGGCAAAAAAAGACAAAAGATTTAACCCAGAATGGCAGGAGAAGTTCCAATGGGTTAGACTAAAAATGTGGATGGAAAAGATCAAATGTTCTAACCTTGCTTGCAAGATGGATAACCTCGCGAGATCAAAAGACATTCTCTCGACGTAATCCATCTTGTCATGCACAGGCAGTTAAGATGATTGGCCGAACCATTGCCGGCTCGACGAATCAGCGGCAGCCTTAGGCGCGCTTAGGCTCGTCTGGGCAAGTAGTGGGTACATGGTCTTTGTAGTTCTTTTCACTCGTCAACATGGCTGCCGCCGCGGAAGTGACAGGCAGTCTGAATGAAATTGAATGTAACGTTCCCAATTCTATGTATTAAATTCTAAAAAACGACCCTCAACATTTGGGAAGGCTAAGCCACACAACTAGTTTGTTATAATCGGACGTCATGCTTCGAAGGCGACTTTACGACGATGAGGACGGTGAGGACTCAATCAATGATAGACTACCACGGAGATCAGGCACAGGCACCTTCCTCCGGTCGCAAACGTGACGTCAGAGGCATGGCGATCTGATTGGTTGAAGTTAACACGCACCAGCGGTGATAGACAGATGGGTCATCCAATCACCTGCCAAGTAGGTTGGAAAAAGTGCCCGCCTCCGTCAGCGGGTCGGGTTACTGCATTCCCAGATCGACTGGTTTAGTGAAACGTAATGTGGAGCTAAACCGTCCATCTGGCAGCGTCAGGTTACAAATATTCTGCACCATCTGTGAAAAGGTGAGTAAGAAAAACGGCTTCACCAAAGGCTCTATCACTCTGAAAGCATCTGCACGCACCACGCAGCTGCTCATTTAACACGACAGCAAAGTGCCCAAACAACACACTGATAAAGCCAAGTCGAGTAAAGAAGACGCCCTTATAAATACATTTCTTGGATGATTGCATCATAGCCTTTGTTTTTGTGTGTTTTATTGCTGTTTAAATGTTATTTCTGAACGTAAATTCAAACCCGAACCTAATTCATTAATTCATTAATTAACAAGTGGTGAGGCTTGCCTCGCTCCCTTTGCACTGTAAGCACAGACAGCAGTGCATAGCCTAGATAATTATTTTGAAATAAACACAAACAAAAATTATTTTAAAATGAAATTTTAATTTGCTAAAAATATGTTATGTATTTAAAAAAAATATTAAATCGATCTTTTTTCAAAAGCCTACTTGACGAGGCCGGTAAATATTCTATAAGGCCGGAATTTTGGAATGATACCGGCTGCATTGGCCAGCCAGAAAAAATCCTAGCGGAATCCCTGCTCTGAACGACAGCAATGTCGGTCGCACACACCAGCGTCCTCAAGGAGGAGAAGAACTTGCACACATGCACGACCCAAAAGTGGGTCGCGACCCACCACTTGAGAACCACTGACCTAAAGGTCCTCGTAGCATTCTGCTACGCCCCAACACCTCACATCCAGAGTGAAAACTCTGCTGAGCCCAGCTGACTAATAGAGGAGCATACACACATCTGTGCTCAGTGTTTCAGCAGCCCAGTTAAATAAATAAATAAATAAAGTTTGTAATGAGAGCAGCTGTTTGAGTCCAGGACAGAACAGAACCAATCTCTAAAACCCAGCTGGCTCCAGCGTGCCCAGGCTGGCTCGCTGCTACCGACCCAGCACCAAACCTCCAGTATGAAGATACTCAGGAGCAAAAACATCTCTGGGTCTCTCTGTGTGTGTGTGTGTGTGTGTGTGTGTGTGTGTGTGTGTGTGTGTGTGTGTGTGTGTGTGTGTGTGTGTGTGTGTGTGTGTGTGTGTGTGTGTGTGTGTGTGTGTGTGTGTGTGTGTGTGTGTGTGTGTGCCTGCGTGCGTGTATGTGTGTGTGAGTGGAAGAGTGAGTGTGTGAAGAGAAAGATAATGAAACAGTGGTTCCCAAACTGGAGTATGTGTACCCCTAGGGGTACGTGGAGGTACTACAAGGGGTAGTTGAGAGAAAAAGGGGAAATGGAAAAATGTAAGAATAAATCATGAAAATGAATGAAAAAATGTCCAAATAAATCTGCTCGGACGGGAGGCACTAATTGCAACTCATTCATTCATTGCATCGCATGCTATAGCTTCGTCTTGCAGTTTTCTAAATAATAATAATAATAAACTTTATTTATATAGCACATTTCAAACATAAAATGCCAATCAATGTGCTTTACAGAAAGATAAAATAGTGAGATAAAATGTCAGCAAAACACACAAAACAAAACATGTTAGTGGTAAAATGAGAAAAGCATAAAAATTAATGACGGGAAATATGGTACCAATTAAACAAAATGTTGTAGTTGGGTAAAGAGGGTTTACTTGGATTCAGAAATCAGGGAAAGGGGGTAGTGGGCGTTTAAAAAGCTCGAGACCAACTGATTTATTGCAGTGTCTAAGCAGGTGCAACGCTGCCAGATCTCACGAGAAGAGAAACAAGCATGCAGGGAAAAAAGAGATCTGGCAACCCTGAGCAGGTGTCCTTAGCAGTGGGATACTCTGAGTGTGCGCGTGCATACGATAAGGCTCCAGTCAGACCATCTCAGCGGACGCTGAGTGGGATGGAAGCTGACAGGCTCATTAACAGAGCGGATACACAGCCTACGGCCATATGGGCAAACTGGGAGGACTGGGAATATCCCGCCAATCCACCAGCCATTTAAAACACACTAATTGGACCCACATAGATTGCGGGTAACGATTCAACAGCAATAGCTAAATACCAATGTTGTCCGTTGCAATTTGCCTCCCTGTTCCCTGGTTTTAAAGGTGAAACGGAGGCGGGCAGCCAGTCTGTACACAAAATCACAAGAACCAACTACTGTTGTTGTTGTTTTTGTGTTATTGTGTGTTTACTGTATGAGTCACTGTATGAGCCGCTAAACGAATTCAATTCCTCTGTGCATCGGTAATGGGAAGCTAAGAGATATAATTGTTGTCGTTTTCACGCCATCCTTTTAATTACTTTCTGGTTCCATTTCATTCCGTTTGAATTGACAGCATGATCAACTTTTAATTGCCAGTTTTTGCAAAACGGCTTATCAGCCTGCTCCAAGCCTGCATGCAGAGTACTAAATGACCTGGCCAAACACACCCACGCATACGCACGCACACACCAGCTAAACCGCAACAAAAACAACAACGCAGTGCTACACACACACAAACACACACACCAGCTACACACACCAAACACACTCACCATGCTACACACACCAGCCTAACGCAGTGCTACACACACACCAGCCTGGTGCTACACACACCAAACACACACACCATGCTACACACACCAAACACACACACCAGCCTAACGCAGTGCTACACACACCAAACACACACACCAGCCTACCGCAGTGCTACACACACCAAACACACACACCATGCTACACACACCAAACACACACACCATGCTACACACACCAAACACACACACCAGCCTAATGCAGTGCTACACACACCAAACACACACACCAGCCTAACGCAGTGCTACACACACCAAACACACACCAGCCTAACGCTACACACACCAAACACACACACCAGCCTAACGCAGTGCTACACACACTAAACACACACACCATGCTACACACACCAAACACACACACCAGCCTGGTGCTAGTACTACACACACACCATGCTACACACACACCAGCCTGGTGCTACACACACCAAACACACACACCATGCTACATACACCAAACACACACACCAGCCTCGTCGCCACACTAAATTGTCGGCATTGTACATTTCTGCAATGGGCGGATATGTAGGATATCAACATTATTACTGAACCAACAATACGCTGTATATCACGTTTGTAGATACGTGTATCAATGTTATACAGGACTAGGGATGGATGGCACGATACCTGTAACGTAGCCGTCAGGTTGTTTGTGTGTGAAACAGTGAGCATTGTATCAGGCAGGCAGGCTGCAATGTTGACGTTTCCAACGCTTAAAACGCTCGCATCGTATTCAATTGCACTCGGCTTTTTACTTCCTTGATCAACACAGTATGTGGTGACAACACAGTGCAATCTCACTCTCTGTTCACATGCACGATGCTGCGGTTGTTCATCTGCGTCCGTGACTGCACATTTCTCAATGTTTAGTGAAGCATTTAGTGATAGTTTAGGGCAGGGATGCCCAACCAGTCGATCGCGGTCTACTGGTCGACCGCGGACTGACCCCAGGTCGATCGCGTCAAAAATCGATTATTTAAAAAAAAAAATGTTTTTTTTAATAATCAAATAAAATGTAATGGAAGTACATGCAGTTGTTTATTTTAATTATGGATTGTAATACAATGCAATTCCAAATGCACTTTTATTTTAAAAGTAGCCACACAGTGAGAAAAAATAAATCATGTATTGGGGGAAAAAAGTGATGCATCGATTATCGATGCATCGAGATGCATCGATAATCGTAATCGAATTGAATCGTAGCTCTCTGAATCGTAATCGAATCGAATCATGTGGCCAGTGAAGATTCACAGCCCTAATGTCAAGTGGTTGTGGGACAACGAGAAAGTGTTGTGAGGTTAGTTACTGCAGGCTGGAAACGATGTGTGTGCGTTTGCGATGTTGAAACTGGACTGGTAGATCTCGGGAGGCTGGCTACTTGAAAAGTAGATCTTGGGTCAAAAAAGGTTGGGCACCCCTGGTTTAGGCTATGGATGGGATCAGATTCTACTTCTTTTCCCCGTCAGATATCCGATCCAGTGATTTTGGCACGGATCGGCTCCGATACCGATACGGGTATGGGATGGGACCGTCCCTATACAGGACAACGGTCATCATAGAGTCTGCTATTGAAATAGTGTGCTGGCCAGTATGGTTGTTGTGGCCGGGGTGGATGGAGGACGTAAACCAGGCGTGTCAAACTCTATTTCATCGTGGGCCACATCAGCATTATGGTTGCCCTCAAAGGGCCGGTTGTAACTGTAATAGTACATAATATGCCTACTTGTTATCATATTACAAAATTGCCTCTCATTCGATTCGATTATTCGATTCGATTATTATTGTTTTTTGTAATAACTTAAAGCCTCAATCAGTAAGATTTTTGACATTTTTTACTGTAATATAAGAGCTTTTTAGTCATAGGACATCGTAGATTGACTTGTAATAGGGAGACTCTCGTCTTTATTTATCCCACACCGCCCTCCATTGGCCAGCCCTGGGACTAAGCAGTTTGTCTGCCACGTCCCGTGGCAATAAAAAAATAAAATAAAAGATGTGCGCATGCGCTCTACAGCGGCAGCGTTGTGTTCCTGGAAACCAGGAAGTAACTCGATTCGGATTTGCTACGAAAATGATGTTTCACGGAACTATGGATTATTATTTCATCACATGGTGAGTACCCGATGTCACAACATGTACATAGAGCTTTCTGGCGCTGTGTTTTGTTGACTTTGAACGGCGATATCGTTATCGATACTAATACACGCAGAGGGCGCAGTTTCCCCAATAGCAAAACTTGGAAAACTTGCTGAATGGGGCTTTAATAATTAGTAACTAGCTCTGAAAGCAGAATTATAGGAAAAATAATGGCAAGGCAAACAGACAATTAGTAGCCTACAACTATTAATTTAGAACTAATTAGAATTGTATTGTATTGCGCAAATGACACAGGGAGCACTATGCTGTGTCTGTCTGCCGTCACGTGAGGAGCACATTTGAGACTCCGCAGGTCCGAGCGATGAGGCAGGTGAGATCTGACCACCTCTTCTGAAATAAACCAGTAGATTACCGTGCCAGTTTCCAATACAGCAGGAGGCCGCACCACGATAATGACACGGCCGTGCACAACATAACGGTAAAGCTGTGTTCACACCGAGATATTTATTTTTCTCTATGTCGCTCGATTCAACCCTTTGGAATCGCTCTGTCGCTCTGTTTAAATCGCTCGTCAACAGGCACACGAATTGACGGACATGTGGGGGCTATAACGTTACGCAATGTCATGATGTTTGTCCACTACGAGCCACCGTAGATGTTTACAAGCTAAGCCTATCAGCGTGCTCCTAACGTGAGCTCCATACCGGTAGTACAGACTTCACTTCATGTCAGCTGTCAGCCTGTCAATGCGGTTTGTTGCCACACATTAAACCAGCGGTTTGTTCCAAGCCAGTGTGATCCTTGACTCGCTCTCACACGGCAGCCAATCAGCGTTGAACAGCGAGCGACTGATGCCAGTGTAATTTCGCTCGAGTTGGGATATTTCATCTGGGGCGACGAGCGTATTTTCTCCCTATCGCTCTGTCTCTGTCGCTCGGACGCCCAGCGATTTTTCTCCCGGGCGAATATACGCTCAATCGCTGGTTTGCATTGACTTTGTATGTAAACTCGATGCCAGCGAAAAACTTTAATAGGTCGGTGTGAACGCAGCTTAAGCAGTTAAACAATGCGTAGCCTATATCATTTTGGTCATTTGGCGATACAGTCGCTCTCACGTTGTGAAACAATTTCTCTGAACCGGCATGTGTTGCAACGGTAAAGAGTAACGTTAGCGTGATCCTCCCACGTGCTACATTACGTCCTACCGGTGAGGCTCCAGCTGTCAGGTGAAAAGAAGGTTACTGCCGGTTACTGCTCATGTGTCTGAGGAAGCATGGTGCTAGTCTGGGCTCTCCCCAGATCGGCAGAGGGTGGAGCAGCGACCGGGGGGCAGCAGGGGGGAATAATTGGCGAAGTACAATTGTGGAGAAAATGGGATAAAATCCTCCCCCCTCTAAATCTTTTCAAGCGTCAACAATGAATGCTGCTCAACGCTCAACATGTGGTGCGGTCGGAGACTTCATTGAAGACGATGACAATTAAAATGTGAAGATACACAAGAATTACACAGCACATCGCCTACATCAGTTCTATTTCAGAAGTTGATTGTATAGCTTGTTTTTATTTGACCATGCAACAAACTTTTTTTGATTGAATTACTTGGGGGGGGGGGGGGAGTAACTAATAGCTAGTAACGTTTAACCAGCCGGTTAACGGTTAAACGGTTGACATCTGTAGTACACACACACACACACACACACACACACACACAGCAGATGTATGGTGGAGTTTGACAGAGTGAGATGCAGATGCAACAAACAGGAGGCCCATTCATTTCCTGAGCGAGCGGCAGCAGCAGCAGGAAGCAGAGAGAGAGAGAGAGAGAGAGAGAGAGAGGAGAGAGAGAGAGAGAGAGAGAGAGAGAGAGGGAGGGAGAGAGAGAGAGAGGGGGAGATGGGAGAGAGAGAGAGAGAGAAAGAGGGGGAGGGAGAGAGATATGGAAAGAGAGACAGAGAGATGGGAGTCAGGGATGGAGATAGGAAAAAGTGGTGGTAATCCATCACTTTGTCCAGAAGCACCTGCTGGAGAAGCACTAAGACCCTCCTGAGCCCCCAACCCCCCCCCCCCCCTTACACACACCCACACACACACACACACACACACACACACAGCATAACCCCCCCACACACACACACACAGCATACCCCCCCCCCCACCCACACACAGCATATCCCCACACAGCATATCCCACACACACACAACATACCCCCCCCCACACACAGCATATCCCACACACACACAACATACCCCCCCCCCCACACACAGCATATCCCACACACACACACAACATACCCCCCCACACACAGCATATCCCACACACACACAACATACCCCCCCCCACACACAGCATATCCCCCCCACACACACACAGCATATCCCCCCCACACACAACATAGTCCCCCCCACACACAGAATGACAACTACAACCTCTGAAGGAACAGTGGTACAAGTTTTGTTTAGGTTAGTTTTTTTTTTTGTGCTTTCCCTGCAGCAAACACACCTGGAGCCGCCGCGTGTGTGTGTGTGACGAGGAGACCCACACACACACACAGCTGGATCCGCGCGCGCGCGCGCGCGTGTGTGTGTGTGTGTGCGTGCGCGCGCGCGTGTGTGTGTGTGTGTGTGTGTGCCGTGGAGGCGCACATACAAACTGGATTAGGAAATGCAATCAAGGAGGATTAATTATGGATGCAGCACACTTCCGTGTTTGGCCTGGCCTTGGCGGGGGGGCGCTGCGGTAACTCGCTCCTGGCTTCCCGTGCCGGCGAGCAGAGGGCGAGGTGTCCAAACAGCCCAGAGAGCGGAGGTGTGCTGAGAGAGGCTGATGACGGTCGCCTGGAAGCCCCGATATACCAGAATGCATCACTTCCACATGAGAAGGGAAGTGCTAAATGATGGGAGCAGGCCGGAGACGTCTCAAACACTGATCCGCCCCCCTATGGCCACGCTCCAAAAGTTCCACCGTCACCCCATGAGCGCTCGGTTGAGGAATGAGTAAAAGCATGCACTGTAAGAAAAAAACACGCAATAAAGATGGTCCGAAGTGTCTAATAGGGCTGTGGCGATTCACTTATCTCCCGATTCGATACTATCACGATTCTTGGGTGCCGATTCGATTTATATTGCGATTCTTAAGTATTGCGATTCTACGATTATTGCGATTCGATATTACGATTTATTGCGATTTTTGTTTATTTTTTTCTTTTATTTTTTCAGTTTGTTTGCTTTTTTACACTAGATTAGAACATGGGAAAAGTTGAATCATACACTAGAGACTGTATATTATATATCATGAGTAGGGCTGGGCGATATAGTTAAAAACAGGGGCGGACTGGGATCATAATTCAGGCCGGGCATTAGATACCAAGCAGGCCAGGCCGATATGGGCCAACGCGCATGAAATTTGGGCCGTTTGAAGCCAGATTTGGGCCGTTTGAAGTCCAATTTTACAATGAGATGCACCCACTTTAACCCTGAAGTGTAATTATTACTTCAGACTAACTAATAAAGTAATAAAACCACTAGTAAACCAGTAGGCGGCGCCTGGCCTGCTGTTCAGTGAGTGGCCTGACTGCAAGCACAAAAACAATTTTTTTTTTTTTTTTTTTTTGGCGATTATCGATTCTGGAATAAAAGATCGATCCAAAAAATCGTGACATTAAAAATCGCGATACTTAGGTGAATCGATTTTTTCCCCCACCCCTAGTGTCTAATATCCATTTGTGCAGCCGGAAGGAAAATATACAGTGTGAGTTGGTACTTGGTAGTGAACAGTCACTCATCATTTATGCCTTTCAACACCCCCAACATGGGGATGTCACGAAAGCACTCTGGATAAGACTACATGGCACTCTAGATACTTCCCCCTCTGCAGACTGCTTCCCTCTGCAAACTCTAACCCCTAAAAGCTCATTTATACTAACTGCGGAGTGTCCGGTGTTCACGGAGCATAGGCTCTGTGCGGCGAGCGCGGCGCTCCGCACAGGCTCTGCGGAGGGACTCCACGGAGCTCCGCGCTCCTAAAAAAAATGTAACTCGGCGGAGCCCGCCGCAAGCTCGTGCAGTCAATTCCCGAGGCTATGATTGGCTAATGTTTGCTATGGTTTGTATAGGGAAGAAGCCTCCACAAACTGACCAAGTGACCGGCGAAATCAGTGCAAAATGAACGGGTTTGAGCATCGCCTGGCAGATGAATAGCCTACAATTTACTACGTCAATAAAAACTTGATTTGAGATCGAAAAAATGAAATGCAAAGCACAAAAACAAGAAGACAACAAACTTACTTGCTAAAAACAAAGTGAAAATAGCCTACAATTGCACTAGGATTGATTATTCGCCGATATAAATCAGGATCACACACGGAAGAACTGATGTGACATTTGCATTCCTGCTAAAAACACAACGGGAGCCTGGAGGGGGATTCTCCGCTCTCCGCAGACACTGCATAAAAGGATGTGCCTCTGCGGAGAGAACGGTCTTGCCATGAACACCACGGACACCGGACACTCCGCAGTCAGTATAAATTTGCTTTAACCCATCAGCTTAGGAGCAAAGCACCCTGCACTCCTAAATACAGACTGCTGCCTGTGTGGAAATGTGTCATTCAGTATCTCAACACTCTGTTAGCAGCTTGAATGTGATTTCCTATCAATTAGCAGCTGACAGGAGGAGCGGTTGGTGGAGGTTGTCAGGCTTCTGCATCTATTTCAGATATGTACCTTCTTCTAGGGCTGCTGCACGGTATTGGATTTTGTGTTGATATCCTACTATATATTCCAACTGTTTTGGCCAATTACCAATACCAATAAATGCACACAACTTTTTTCCACCTCATTTCATTGAATATCAAGTCTCTCCTGTAGTGGAATTAACACATTATTTATTATGCCACTTATTGATGGCAGATGCAGACATGAATACAATGCTTTTCAAAATGTACACATTCACTGGTGAAAATAAGTAAACTACTTCAACTTAGGTTATGTAAAAAACATGCCTTACTTATTCGATTTTTTTGTCTAACATTTTCTTTCAAACAATTGCATTTAGTCAGCCCTGTGATATCGGCAGACATGTTTGTTTTTCGGGCCGATGCGGATATTTCATTTGAAAGCCTTTTAACCCATTGATACCTGATGCAGCATTTGCGTGTATATCCCTCATTTGTGTGCATATCCCTTTGTTAACGCGGTTCGCGGTCTTAAAGGGATACACACACAAATGCCGCATCAGATATCAATGGGTTAAAATGACATGCCAATATCATTGTGCATTCCTATTACCTTCTGCTGTTTGTTATTATATCAGTAGTGCGCTAGTGTACTTCTGTGTGTGTGTGTGTGTGTGTGTGTGTGTGTGTGTGTGTGTGCGTGCGTGCGTGCGTGTGTGTGTGTGTGTGTGTGTGTGTCAGGTCTGCCACACTGCCACAGCAAGAGCAACATTTGCTCTCACTCTCACACACACTCCCGAACATATTTATTCGGATAAACGAGGTAGGCTTTTACCACAGTGGCAAGTGCAGGACGCCGCGCAGAACCGTGATTCATTAGTTAAAAAGCAGGCTAATAAATCCTCCACTTTTAATGTTTCACAGAGCTATTAAAGTCACACACAGCCCAGCTTCCCATTACGCCTTTCAATAAACGACAGTCGGCACTGGGAGACAGGCAGGCGTGTGTGTGTGTGTGTGTGTGTGCGTGTGTGTGTGTGTGTGTGTGTGTGTGTGTGTGTGTGTGTGTGTGTGTTGGGGGCTGCTGCCTCTCAAAGCCTTCCTAATAGCACATAAAGACTTATTAGCCATTGTGGTTGGGCGCTTTAGAGGAGCGAGAGGCACTTTGTTTCAGAGTTGCCCGGGCTTAAGTTAATGAATACAGGCTCCGCCGTGCGACTGAAGATAACTCACATCGCTCAGCAGAAGAGAGGCTCATATCAATCTATCAGTTACACAGGGAGGGACCCCGCAGAGAGAGAGAGAGAGAGAGAGACTATCAGTTACACAGGGACTCTCAGAGAGAGAGAGAGAGAGAGAGACAGAGAGAGAGACTATCAGTTACACAGGGACTCTAAGAGAGAGAGAGAGAGAGAGAGAGAGAGAGACTATCAGTTACACAGGGACCCCTCAGAGAGAGAGAGAGTCTATCAGTTACACAGGGACTCTCAGAGAGAGAGAGAGAGAGAGAGAGAGAGAGAGAGAGAGAGTCAGTTACACAGGGACTCTCAGAGAGAGAGAGAGAGAGAGAGAGAGAGATAGAGAGCTGGGGAGAAACATGGACAGGGGCAGGAAGGGGAAAAAAGATAAGCCTTTTAGAAAATGAGAGGAGACAGAGACGGTGCCTCAGAGACAGTTATATTCAATCCTTATTCATACTGTTTAGGCTGAAGATGTGTTCGCGGGGGAGAAGCGAGGACATGAATTCTCTAATGACTGATAGAACGGACAGTAAAAAACACACTTCATTGATTAACACTCTGTAAAAAAACACAAGCACAAACTTCTTCCTGCGATTTTCCTTAATTAATTGTCTCCTCCTCTCCGGGAAATGAACTCCCCTGAGAGAGATACGTTCCCTCAATCCATCCAGACTCATCCCACTTAATGGACAGGGAAGACTCAACCGATACCCAAACATTGATGAGGCCTATTTACCTCTAGACCCGTGATTCCAAACGGCCCACTGGTGGGCCGTGGAGGTACTGCAGGTGGGCCGCAAGTAGAGATGGTGAAAATGTTATTTTTTTCTCCTGACCGACAACAGATGCTCGTTAACCGATCATTAACCCTTAACCGACAAGATTCAAATGTACTATTTATATAGCCTAATGTATTACCCAGGCTTGCGAAGTTGGTGCAACACTATTTTAAGTTTTCCCCGTGGGGTGCCGAGCGTGTGTTTCAGCGGATGCATTGGCTGATGGAATGATGTGAATTTTCAATTTCGCACATAAAAAACCTGAGTGGAAACGCTGCAAAATTTGGAGAAAAAAAAATCTAAATATCGCAAAAAAGTTTTCACGCTTGGGGGAGGTGGAAAAGTGACTAGCTGAAACTACACACAGCGTGTTTGGGCTTTGGCAGAGGGGTGGAGCGGACTGTTGCAAGGGAAAGGTGTACGCTGGATTTACAACACAAGACAAAACGATCAGATGCTGAGTGGGAATGCATGACGCATGTCAATAAAACCACTTTTGTGATTCATTGCGTTTCAGGCAGTCTTTGCAATGTGTTTATTGCGCATGTTCATATTGCGATGATGATGAAAATAAGATTAATTGTGCAGCCCTATTTTGCACACATCCATGTTCCTAATGAATGTGTTCATGGTCAAGTCCTCAACAGCCACCTGATGAAGATTGAAATTGACAGGCAGCACTCAGAGTGCAAAAACACACACACACACACACACACACACACACACACACACACACACACATGTACGGACACACTGACACCTGAGCCAGTTTCCTAAACTGTAAAGGCAACAAGGGCAACATGATTAAACCGTCCGTTTATCAATTTGTCATGGCACACACACAGACACACACACGCACACACACACACACACACACACACACACACACACACACACACACACACACACACACGTACGGACACACTGACACCTGAGCCAGTTTCCTAAACTGTAAAGGCAACAAGAGCAACATGATTAAACCGTCCGTTTATCAATTTGTCATGGCACACACACACAGACACACACA
>NC_139640.1:3538374-3539617 GCF_964638095.1 Poromitra crassiceps
CTAGGTCGCCTACGTAGTAGAAATGTGTGTGTGGGGGGGATTAGTACTATGGCGAGAGAAAAACCCAGAAGACGGAGGCATGGAGTCCCCATTTGGCTCTTAAAGGGATACACCACTTTTTTGGAAGTTTAGCTCATTTGCCACATCCCCCCCACATAACCAAGATACACCATGCCTTACCGGCACTGTCCGCTCAGTTTACAGTGAGCTACAGTCGTGAAGTTAGTAATTATCGCCATAGAATGGAGGCTAATGGTACAGCTGTTAAAAATCTGCCAAAACACACATCTCACGGTGCCAAAATACAATGCTTCGGGTACTCACCACACGATGAAATATTAATCCAAAATGCACATACCGTACTTTCCGCACTATAAGGCGCACCTGAATATAAGCCGCAGCAGCTAAATTGCATGTTTGTTACATACATAAGCCGCACCGGACTATAGACCGCAGGTGTTTTAATGTCTTATCAGCGGAGACCGTTTTGAGTCCTTACCCTCATCGTCGTAACACAGCCAGTTCGCCATCTTTTGAAGCATGATGTTAGATTATAACTAACTAGTTGTGTGGCTTAAGGCTGGCTCACACTACAGGATTTCGGGCCGATTTATGCCCGATTCACCCCTCCCGAGAATCGGAGGAGAAATCTGGCCTGGCAGCTTGCCAAGCTTGGTCGGGCCCGACTTTCGGCACCGATTATCTTGTAGTGTGAGCTGTTTGCAGATCCAATCTTAACCCTCCCGATCTGCTCAAAGCCTCATCGGGGCCGTCCCGATCATATCAAACATGTTTGATATTTAGGACTGAAAATCTGCGCGAATACATCATTCTGCTGCTGCGGGAGACTCCCGTCATTATCGTTAATTGACGCGGCTCATTTGATGCGCTGCACTGCAGGTATCAGATAGGCTACCAAATACCAACAGCACAGAACCATGAGTATTTGGGGGAAAATGTCACTAATTTATATCACAATGAATGACCAATGAATAAAAAGTTGTTATATCGTAGTTTTGAGCCCCTGCCAGTCAGAGGCTGTAATCTCCTACCTGTCTTATCAGGCAGTGTGGGGAAAAAAGGCTTTGCTGCTGCGGGAAGCAATCCAGTCTATCCAAACTTTTGCCGATCTCATCAAGACATGCAGCAGGGAAATATATTTTGGTAGCGCATGTGTTTGTGTTCTCACTTGTACAGACAATAGACTTGCGTTGTTTACACGCATGCTAACTACCGTGAGATT
>NC_139640.1:3539817-3542317 GCF_964638095.1 Poromitra crassiceps
TCTAGAGCAGAACACAAGACGTCTGTTCAGATGTGCGTTCACTGCGGTGGTCAAATCCCCAATCGTGGCTGCCTGGGCTAGCCGCTAAATTCTAACTTTGCTGAATGGATAGAATGGGAGATTTACCCCACCCTGACCACGCCCCCAGCCAGGCTGAGCCAGCTATCCCAGCGCCTATGACGAGACATCGCCTCAGCCTATACAGCCTAGCTACCCCAACTCTCCAAAAATGCAATCTATAAAATAGCCGGTCGGACACAGGCCAGTAGGCGGAGAAATATCTGGCGACCGCACTTAGGGAACTCCCTGTGCCATATGACATCACTGATGATGTCATAGACATGACATCACAATTGCTCAAGTGACATCACGAACGATGTCATAGACATTGTGACATCATCAGTGACATCACAATTACACTCGAGCGAGTGTCACCAAAAACTTGGCCAAAATCGCAGAACCCACTTGCTCCCTTTTATATAAGGATACAACACACATTAAAAGACACTTCCTTCATTAGCGTTAGCTACTCCTATGGAGAAAAAAAAACACCTCCCCACAGAGCAAACTAACCTAATTACAAAGTCATACTGAAGTTTGTGCTAAACGGCTTCCTGGGACCTGGGTGATGGTTATAACCTTATGGGGGGTAGTGGTAAATACAGAGGTGGCCCACCTTGTTTCCCCTCATTGATTGATAACGTTACAGGTGATCTGGTGAGTAAACTCGCTCAAACTCCTTTCAAAGAGGTGGATAACAGTTTAACGTGACCTACCTCTTGACTTGGGTGACTTGACCACATTAGGCACTTTACACATTCACTATTGTCATTGACTTAGCTAGCAGCAAAAGCGTTTTGTTTAGATGAAAGAAAGTAAACTTCCTGTTAGCTAACTAGCGTTACATTAACATTAACGTGAGTGACAGTGTTATGCTAGAGCCTCACACAGACTGTACGCATGTCATGTTAAAGTTGTGTGAACTGTCGCAGTTTTTAAAATGTAAACAGAGTTCTGGCTAGAGTCAGACACTCACGCCTCGCGCCACCTGTGCTCCATAGGGTTCCATTGCCGTTGCCACCCAGTGAAGCGGTTTGTGTATCAAAATGCTGCTCGGCTGATCCCTCGTATTGTTGCTAACAACGTTAGCTCACGTTAGCTAACGTTAGATAACCTGGCTGCCACGTCGTTCTATTAGAGAACCGTGACGAACTGACAATATATAACGCAGTACAAGGAAGGAGGAATAATTTGCATTATCTGTTAGCCAGTGTGATAACTTACATTTCAACACTTTCCTTACAGAAGGACTAGCTGTCAGGCGTCACGGCGTGTACTGCGTGGACCCGGTGGATTGTCAACACAGCACAGGCATGGACGCTAAGAATTGTGGGTACTGTAGTTCTTGTGACAAATATAGGTGGTAACGTCTATGGTAGTAGCAAAACAAGGACTACAATATCCATATACACAGAGGGTGACGCCACACACAGACGTGTGTGTGTGTGTGTGTGTGTGTGTGTGTGTGTGTGTGTGTGTGTGTGTGTGTGTGTGTGTGTGTGTGTGTGTGTGTGTGTGTGTGTGTGTGTGTGCGTGTGTGTGTGCGTGCGTGCGTGCGTGCGTGCGTGCGTGCGTGCGTGCGTGCGTGCGTGCGTGCGTGTGTGTCCGGGGGTAAAGGGAGCAGAGATGGGAAAATTCTAAGTACACACACTCTTTTCTTTACTTGAGTAGAAGTACAGTTACTTGTGTAAATAAAGACTCTGGTAAAAGTAGAAGTACTGATTCAACTTGTTTATTAATCAAGTTAAAGTAAAACAATTACAGGCTCTGAAATGTAATCAAGTATAAAAGTAAAAAGTCCCAGTTGTTTCTGTGCAAAGCTAACTGAACCTCACATCATATTAATATTGGCTACAGGAGGTGTATGCTGATGGTATATAATCTCTGGTCCTGGAGTTGTTTGAAACACAGTCACTGAAGAGCTAAATCTAGGAAATGAAATGAAATAAACTGACTCCCTTCAAGTTCCAAGTCAGTTTTGGTGGAGCACAAAGTCCTTCATCACTTGTGTTAGTGGTAGGGAGTGGACTTGGTTCAGGCGATGTGTGCCCACCACTTGGCGGATCTGGATCCGACACACGTGGGCCAGACTGCGAGGACATCTCTTGGCCTCCAGAAAGACCCTGAGAGCCTCAGGATCAGCCCTCTCCTCCAGCTGTGCCTGCTCTGTGGTCACCAGGGCCGGGTCAGCACCATGGTCCAGCAGCAGCTGGACGAAGGCCGTGTTGCACCTGTTATACAGCACCACCTCCAGCAGGTGAGAAGCCACATCACGGGTCAGAACGTCAGCAGCCTGGAGCAGCAGGTGGAAGCAGTCCAGGTGGTTGTATACAGCACTGATGTAGAGAGGGGTGCGTGAGCCGTGTCTGCTTCTGTTAGGGTCGGCCCCGGCTTCCAGGAGGATCCGAACACAGTCCAGGTGACCGTAGCACACGGCAGA
>NC_139640.1:3547317-3585359 GCF_964638095.1 Poromitra crassiceps
CAAACGGCCCAAATCTGGCTTCAAACGGCCCAAATTGGGCTTCAAACGGCCCAAATTGAGCTTCAGACGGCCCAAATTTTTCGCCGGCACGCGCGTCGGCCCGTATCGGCCTGGCCTGCTTGGTATCTAATGCCCGGCCTGAATTAGGATCCCAGTCCGCCCCTGCTGTTCATTCAATATTACAGCGTGGTGCTACAAACCGCTTAAGGTGCTTATGTACTTCTGAGATATTGTGCAAGGTGTCCCACGCAAGGGCTCCACGAGCAGCCAGCCAGGTGAGTCACCTGTCCCCCCTAACCTCATCAAGGTAGGCCAGGAACGGGTCCCAGGAACGGGTCCCAGGTCCACAGGAACCTAAGTCTCTCCATCCGTAGCCTATAACAGAGGTCATGTCTGTCAACCACATTTGAAAAGAAGGTGAAGAGGGGGATTTACATTCCTCCAGGATGAGTTTCTTGGCAACAGTTGTCCCCTGCGTCAGAGACTGCTGCACAACAGTCGATGCATTTTACATTTTAAAGGAAAATGCATCAATTGTGTGCACTCTGAGGGCAGCGAGCCAAGGAGGTAATGTGTTAAATGGTAGCCTATGTTTAGAATAGCCACTGATATATATGCCTGTTGCAGTGTTGCTTGCTATGTGTGAAGAAGGTTAGCTTTAGTCATGGGTGCCATACAGTTTATTTTGAATTCATTACCGACTTATTTGTAAAGATGTCTACTGTTACTTAAGCACATTCAGGGTAATTACCATGAAAGAAACAGTAACATTGATTGTGTTATACTATAGTTTACTGCTATAAAGTAAAGCAGCTATATTTGAGATATAGTCATGTGGTAAAACAGATGCACTATGGAAACCAATGTGTTTTTGTAACGGAATTACTTTTATTATTATTATTTTCATGCAAAGTAAAAAGACAACACTTACCTCTTTGTCTCGGGTTTTCCCATCTTTCCCTGTTAAATACAGGACCAACCACAACTATTATCTGTCTATGAGATCCCAACCGCTTGGGACTTGTAACATGTAGTCTAACCTAGTTTGTTTGAACAGAGCAAGTGCACTAACTGATCATCATAACTAAATGTATATCTGCCTTTCTTATTTTATGTAATTTCAGTGAGCCAAGACAGACACCAGAACAGGGCAGTGAAGAAACCGTGATGAATGGGAGCGGGTATGCTTCTCTCACCAAGCGGATCCAGCTAGTCTTCCATTCCAAAAGTTGTGAATATTACTATACCAATATTTCCCTTGTCATATCTGCATTAACTGATCATCATAAGTAAATGAATGAGTGAATCTAACAAATTGGTGAAGCTTTAATAAAAGTATTTTTTTCCCAACAGGTCCCTTATAATTTAGATGGGTTTGTGTGTAGTGTATAGTTCGGGTTGTGTTTGTAGGCATCATTTTGGCCTGAGTTTTTGGCCTGAAATTTGCTCGGGCACTTTCCTGGGCTAAGCCCCCAATGTCTTCAGACCCTAGAAACGACCCTGCTACCACAGCTTTGACCTACTTAAACCTCAGACTGTCATTACGTTATAGAGGTTGCCGCGTATACCGGTAATTATTCACATATCTAGAAATGTAAGAATGTTACAGGTTTTTGTTCAGAAATGTCCATGATGTTATTTCTTTGGATTCTAAAAAATATACAATGCCGACATTTTAATGGCGGAGCACTCCCAGCTGCCAACAGAAACAATAAAAAAGCCTCCCGCTCTTTCCTGCGGGGGGCGTGCAGGGGGCCATTTGTTTTTGTCAGAAGGCTGCTGAACAGCCTGCTAATGCGCTAGTTCCCAGGATGCTAATGCGCTAGCTTCCATGCTGCTGTCCCAGCTCATCCCACACCCACACACTCACACCCACACACTCTCACGCACACCCACACACTCACACGCACACCCACACGCACACCCACACACCCCACACACCCCACACTCTCACACTCACATGCACACCCACACACACACACACACACACACACACACACCCACTCACATGCACACCCACACACCCCACACACTCTCACACTCACCCACACACACACACACACACACACACACGCACACACACAGACACACACACACACACACACACACACACACACACACACACACAGCTCGTCCCTGGAGCCTCCAAGTCCTATAATTATTCACGTTGCAAAGTGAGTTCCTCTGTGAAGACCGTCTCCCACCGCGGAGCTGCCGTCACATACATCTTCATAACTCACCTCCCTGAACGCTGCAGCCCAGCAGACGAGCCAGAGCACCGAGCGACCACGAGAGCACTGCTCTGTGTGTGTGTAGAGAGCACTGCTCTGCCTTGTGTGTGTGTACACAATCACAAACATCATCACACAAACACACAAACACAAACACTCTATTTCAGTGATTGCTGTCAGAATATAGAGCCATTTAACACTTATTTTAACACAAAAACATGGCTGAGTGCAGCTTTAACCCCCTTGAAAATCAACCAACGTTGTTTTCCTTGAGGACAGCCTAGTGTGTGTGTGTGTGTGTGTGTGTGTGTGTGTGCGTACGTGCGTGTGCGTGTGCGTGTGTGTGTGTGTGTGTGTGTGTGTGTGTGTGTGTGTGTGTGTGTGTGTGTGTGTGTGTGTGTGTGTGTGTGTGTGCGTGTGCATGCGCGTGCGTACGTGGCGTGCACATTACATGTCACGCCACAGCTCACAGCTAGAAGGTCCTGGGTTCGATTCTCGCCTGGGACGCTGTGGGCGCTGGAGTTGTGACCCCCCCATATCTTCAGTGCCTACTGCCCAGGTAGTGCCTACTTTCTGTGTGGAGTTTGCATGTTCTCCCCGTACCCCCCAGGGGGTTCCTCCGTACATAACCCCCCACTAAAAACATGCAGAAGATCGTCATCCGACCAGTGACGACAACATCTGAAGTTGGTCCAATGATGGTCCAATGATGGTCCCCGGGCGCTGGAAAGAAATAGCGACCACTGCTCCTGGCCTGACCCCTGGAGGAAAGGACAAGCCTGGATGGGTCAAATGCAGAGGACATATTTCACCGGCCACCGTCAGCATGAGTGTGTGTTGTGGCCGCATGCATGTGTTGTAGTGTTCGTGTGACAATAAAGACGGGCTTCCGTCTGAAATCGTGTCGTGTTTGTCTCCGAATGCAGGTGGGTTGTGTTAATCCTCTCACTCCTTGCTGGCTCTGAATTTATTCACTTTTTCTCTCTGAAGAAGGATCTTTCTTCCCACTCTTGATTTTCAGTTACCCAATTGAATTCCCAGTGGGTGTGCTTGATTTGACTGGAGGATATTGTAAAATATTGAAAAATCCATTTGAGATGGAACCTAATATGACTATGAGTATATATAGGCTACGGGGAAATGGAAAACAAGTGGATGCAAAATGCTGCACTGTGCCAGAGCACATTGTCTGAAACAGAATGACAGACTTCAGCATCAAAGACTTCCAGATGATAAAGACACTCTGTCTCCAGTGATGGACGTCTCAAGAGGGGAATTATATCTGACAAAATACATAACATACAGAATGTTTAAAGATGCAGTAAGGCAAGATTTTGATTTCAAAATGCTGCCGTCTAAATCCCACATTGGGAAGGCAAGACACACCTGAACCAAGGTAGTCCCGCTTGCCAGACTTCCCTCCAGGGGCGTTTCTACGGGTGGGCCTGGGTGGGTAGGCACAGGCCCACCCACTTCTGGCCCTGGCCCACCCAAAAAAAAAAAAAAAAAAAAATTGTTTTCTAGAGGCAAACTTGCTGCTGCCTTGCTAGCTAATGCTTTTGTAGCTTAAAAACGCAGGGCACATCATCTCCAGAGTCTAATGCATGATGACTTCATGACATCTAGGAATTATTGCCCCACCAATTTTATCCAGGCCCACCCAATTTTATCCAGGCCCACCCATAATTGAATTTCTGCCTACGCCCCTGCTTCCCTCCCTTCCGGGAGAGAGTCTGGCAGCGTAGATCTCCACTGTGGACTTGCAGGGGAAAAAATCCTCTGTTTGGTTTAACCTAGTCTTGCTTGCCAGACTCTCTCCCTACAACGGGGTATCCGATCGTTTTCAGCATGTAGCAAAGAGCTAGCATTGTTAACTCATTGAGTGCCAATGACGATAATCGTCGTCAATTCAATTAGTAACGTAGAGTGCCAAAGACGACGATTGTCGTCAATTGTGTTTTTTGACGGTGGGACGTGGATCAATACCCGATACATCTCCTGTACAAATATTGTAGCTATTGGAGGTCTATAACCTATTTTACAGAACCCTTAGGTGGCGACAGTGCTCTCCAGATTACAGAAAGGCAGAGAAAAACAGAGAAGAAGTCGTTGGGGAAACGGAAATCGCATCGCATCCGTATGCATCGATATGCATGAAGCATAACGTTAGCTGTGCCTGCAGCAACCAATCTGCTGCCACAATTGAGCCCCTCCATGTCCGCTGCGACAGCCCATCCGCATGATCAGCCATGGAGTTGTTATTATTCTCAACTGGAAGCATGGGAGCCGGTGACAAACACACGCGGAACGCTGTAAAAAAGCTGGATGTAGCGCACCCTTCACTGTGCACAGCAAACGCAGTAGAAAGCCACCAGAGACACTCCCACGGACTGGAGGAGGGGTTTGCAGTTGAGGGGGGGGGGGGGGGGGGCACGCAGAGCAGCACACAACACTGACCCAGACAGACCCAGACAGCAGGAGAGGATTGGCAAACGCAAGCCAGAATATCCGATGCCCACCAGCAGCAAATCAAGACCAGCAAGAAGCTGCAACCAGCAGCGCACGCAAGGGGGCAGCGCTGCTGGTTGCAGCTAAAAAATATTATTCTGCCAAACAAAATTCCCTGGCCTTCACTGTTTTATTGAAGGAAATTATTTTTGAGGTGTGACTACATCAGAAAATTAGCTTCAGAGTCAGTGATGTGCTTGAAATGTTTAATTTCACAAAAGGCTCATTATCTCAGCTTCTAGAAAAAAACGTCTGTTTTTGGTTAAATCAAGCTATCTTCTCCGGCTGATAACTAAAGAACGGAAAATGATATCAATAAACCTGTTTTTGCTGATGATAGAAGAGAGTCTCATCGTTCTTTTTGCGTGTTCGGTGTTTACATAGTAATATCACACAATATTCTGTGGGCCTCGAGAAATCACTGAAAAAAGCTCTGAAACTCTGGCACTGGGAGCGTCCATTCTCCAAAAGTGGCTGGCACTCAATGAGTTAATGTTGTTTCACAGCAGCGCAGAGGCATTTGAGATCGACAGATTCGACACGGAGGGAGTGGAAAGGAAATCCATTATGGTTGCAGCCGGTCAGTCAGAGCGGGTTGGAGCCAATGGACGGCACCAACGGCAGAGCTTATACCAGCAGCCTGTTTCCATGCAGCCAGACTAGAACCAAAGTTAAAGGTCCCATTTTATTTGATGTTAATTATTGTCAGAAGAACATTAATTTATACCTTTCTCCTTGAAAGGGCTTTGGATCTGATAGAGCTATCTCAGTCATTCAAACAGTAGGGAGAACTATATTATGGAGGGGTACGGTGGCGCAGTCGGTAGCACTGTCGCCTCACAGCTAGAAGGTCCTGAGTTTGATTCTCGCCTGGGCGCTGGAGTTGTGACCCCCCCCATATCTTCAGTGCCTACTGCCCAGGTGGGCTATCTCGTCGAAAGGGCCTTTCTGTGTGGAGTTTGCATGTTCTCCCCGTACCCCCAGGGGGTTCCTCCGTACATAACCCCCTACTAAAAACATGCAGAAGATCGTCATCCGACCAGTGACGACAACATCTGAAGTTGGTCCAATGATGGTCCAATGATGGTCCAATGATGGTCCCCGGGCGCTGGAAAGAAAAAGCGACCACTGCTCCTGGCCTGCCCCCTGGAGGAAAGGACAAGCCTGGATGAGTCAAATGTAGAGGACATTTCACCGGCCACCGTCAGCATGAGTGTGTGTTGTGGCCGCATGCATGTGTTGTAGTGTGTTCGTGTGACAATAAAGACGGGCTTCCGTCTGAAATCGTGTTTTTTTAATCTCAGTCATTCAAACAGTTCTATATTAGGGAGAACAGTTATATAGGCCTATTAGGGAGAGAGGGAGGCCACCACACATATTTACATAATGCATCCAAAAGCAGAAGTAGGCTAGCACTTAAGCGTCACCATGCTTGTGATTTAATAACAAATATGTTGTGCGGGAGAAAACAGTTTGCACTTTCAGATAATCAATTCAGCAGAGACCTAAACGAAGGGATTGATTGAAGCCAGCGAGCGGCCAGACAGCGCTGCACCGACAAAGTTCATCCATCAACACAACACAATAGCTTTCTCGGCTTGTCGCAGCTGAGAAATACTCCATCACCTTCAGCACGGAGAGACAGCGTGGCAAAAGTGTTGTGGGCTCTCGATTTATCTGCTATCTGTTGTGATGTCTAGAAGTGAAGGAGCGCAGACGTATGATGTCAGAGCGACGCTCACAGGCAGAGTGAAGCAGCACGTATTATTAAACTCTGCCTGTGAGCGGCGCTCTGATGTCATACGTCTGTCTGCGCTCCTTATATATAAATAGAAGAAGAAGAAAAAAAGAGTACAGTCTTTCAATTTTGAGAGCATTGTTGATTTCAACTTCAGATTTTTTCAGGCTTTCCCTCAAACCCTGCCCTCGCACTCAGATAGCCGCTGCTTGCGCTCATATTTGCTTTAGTTGTGCTCAATAGTCGCCGCTCCAACCAGTAGTGTAGTCTACGTGATACGCAGGTATATGCCGTATACACACTGCGAAATGACTCAGATTTGCATATGCGCACTGGGAAATGCGCTATGATACGTATCGTTTTCAATTTCCATTTATAAAATTCACCCTGTGCGCTCTGTGTGTTACCCTACGTTCACACACAGCACCCAAGCCTTGCCTTTACCCACGCTTTTAAATAGGCGTCCTTTTTAGTCAATGTGGCTGTGTACACAGGGCGCCTCAACGTGAACCTTCCGTGTACCCACGCCTCGCCTGAGCTGCGTCGATTTTTACGTGAGTTCTATTTTCAAGCCGACTAGGCGCGTGAAGGCAGACTTTTTCTGTCAAGCCATGAAAGAAAAACGTGACAATATCAGTGGGAAATGGCAAAGTCAACTGAATTTCAAAATAAAATGGTGTTACAGCGTTGAGCAGAGAGAGAGAGAGAGATTGACGGGCGGTTATCACGTGGGGCTTTCGGAAAAAAGGTAGACTACACCACTGGCTCCAACTATCCTGGATCTGGAATGTTGATTTGAACAGAAATGACCGTTCTACCATCCAACTTCTGTGGTCCAAACAGTCCCATGACCGCTGATACTGATATGTGCTGCAAAGGGCTAATGCTGTGCAATTTGATCTGACAACCCTTGTTCAGTATAAAGGTCAAATAGGCAGCATATCACACCCACACCCACACTCACACACACACGCACGCACACACAGGCACGCACAGGCACCCACGCGCATATGCACACGCACACACACACACACACACACACACACACAGGCACGCACGCGCATACGCCCACACACACACTCTCACACACACACACACACTCTCACACACACACACACACACCCACACTCACACGCACGCACACGCATATGCACGCACACACGCACACACACGCACGCACGCACACGCACGCAAGCACACACACACACACACACACAGGCACGCACACGCATACGCACGCACACACACACACACACACACACACAACCACACACAACCACACACACGCACGCACGTACACACACACACACACACACAGGCACGCACGTGCATACGCACACACACACACACGCACACACACACACACACACACAATGGCTTCTACATTTGAGCATCAAATGCATAGCATTTGAGTCAGTCACAAAGCTACCAATTTAAGCATAATTATTTTGCCCTCAGATATGTACCAAATATGTAGACTCTTAATGCAACACATTTTTAAACTATGAGTGAGTCAGTGAACACAAGACTCAATTTAATTTAGATTAATAATGTTTCATGTAGTAACTGCCATGCATCAGTTGTCACAGCAGGTCTCCATCTGCAGTCTCCATCTGCATCAACAACTGGCATTTAATCCCTGCAGCGATCACTGTGAAACACCACTTTCCAACCACAGAACATATGACAATCTTTCCACGATATCAGCGCCGTTACTTGTGTCTAAGAAAGCCTAAGATGTTCGTGCCTCCTGGTGGCTCACTAGCCTGGTAAACCAGCCCGACGGTCTGGCCCTTAAGCCTGGGAGGGGGTTTAGCAGAAGCTGCAGAGCGGAAGAGCCAATCAGCGACTGCACTGTGATTGACAGCGCAAGTTGGCCAATCAGGAACGCTACTAGCACTGCACTAACAAAACAATAATGGCCGCCTCCTTGCCTGATCGTCTCGAGGAGTAATGTCAGCGTTTGTCTAGTTTAAACAGCCATAAAGTGCAGTTATTGCAGAAATAGACTCAATAACAACAATTAAACAAGTACAGGAGTATCGCCGCAACCGCGGATTTTCTCGGCGGAAAATATGTTTTTGCCATTCTCCCGAGTGGATTTGGGTTTGATTGGATCCGACGCTGATTGGCTGAAGGAGTTGTCTGTCAAGGCAGCTACGCCCGCCCATGCTCCCGCCCCTGCTAAGGACTGGGTGAAGAGTTGGGGCCAGACCGTCACGCAGAACCAAATTAAATGTGAGTTCACGTGACGGGCTGGTTTACCAGGCTAGTGGCTCACCTGGTAGCACGTGTACCACGGAGACTCAGTCTTTCGCGCGGCCGACGCAGGTTCAAATCCAACCCGAGGTCCTTTGCTGCATGTCATCCCCTCTCTCTCCCCACCCTTCCCCCAAAAAGCCTAAGATGTTCAATACTCCAACATTATATTTCCATTTCAACTGAAGCGTCTCTCGTTACAGGAACCCAGATTTCAAGCAGCATCACGGCATTTACACGACCAATTTTATTTCAATTACTCAGTCCCAGAATGTATTGCATGATGTGAATGTCATTTCCAGAATCGTGTCAAAGATGTTATTAATAGTAATATGATCCAAACGTGTGGAATTATTTGTTCGCTCTGTCTTTGTTTATTAAGTTTGAAGTCAAGCTGAAATGAAAATGTGAACTATTTCAGATGACTTCCCTGGTTATACAGTGCACCTATTTAACAACGTATGCCAGAAAACCTCACAAAAATCCAATTTCTTTGGTTTTTCACACATCAAAAGGCAACCATGCTGAGTTCATTCCTAACAATATCTACATCAATCTTCATGGCTAGGAGAACATTTTGAACAGGCAACATGGCAGCCTGTTAATGTTAATATACTTGGCCAATAAGTATTTAACACACAAAATAAAACGAACGGTAATGTCTTCATTTAATGTAGAATGCAAAGACATAACAAAGGCCCGTTAACTTGCATTCCAGGGATACCGTTATTTACCGCGGCTCGTCGCAGCTTCCAGGCGGGCAGCCAGCACTCTCCCTCGGGGAGGAGGCTTCGCGCCTACGAGGGAGGCAACCGCCTGCGGTCCTCTGCTCTAGGGCTGGGTGCAGTGAGCCAGCCAGCGAGTACGTACTCCACAAGGCTGTATATACATGTATTGTGTCTGTACATGGACTGTTATCTTTATTGTTTATTGAAGCAGGGACAGTACACCATAAATATATGGCACCAGAGATAGCTAAAAGCTAATTTGCATCTGTAGTCCCTGGGCACAGAGTCCTGTCAGTCAACTCCAGTCCCAGACACGCCCACTTTCCAATGCTCAAATCAAACTATTCCACATGAACCGCCTCTCTACCCTGTTTCAGTCGGAAATACGTCACGATGAGGAATCACTACCCTGACAAATCCGATTTCAGCTCGACTTTAATGGCATGAGGCGCTTACTGGTGCCCTAAGTTCCCAAACGGAGCATTAAAACATTGAAATGTACACCCATGGGGCATGTACGATTTAGCTGCTACGAGTAGAACTAAGTTTGAGGGGGGGAAATAAAATAAAATAAATGTTATTGGTCTCCAAATGACCAAATCCACTATCATAAATGTTTAAGGGAGTGGAAAACAAACGAATTTAGAGTATTCTTGCCTGTACAAGGCTTGTATGTGTAGGTACTGTATGATTTGCCAAAGTACCAGAAATAAAGGCTGGAATTCATAATCAGAATCAGAATCACTTTTATTGCCACAAAATGCAAGATTACATACGAGGAATTTGTCTTAATGTCAGTATGCAGCATAGCGGACATGTCAATATTCAGAGAGAAAAGGAAAAAAGGAAAATATCTAAAGTCAAAACATTGCAAGTGCAGCCCGATAAAAACAATGTATAAATGAATAGGAGCAGTGTTAAAGCGGGACTTACCCCCCAGATTTCCTGCAAAACGGCTCTCCACTCGATCTGAAAACCCCGCAGGCAAGATGGCCGCCCACACTCCCCTCCTTACCTGGCAGAATTCCTCCCCCATAAACTAACATATCTTGGCCAATAAGTATGTAACATACAAAATAAAACAACCTGTAATATCTTAATTTTATGTAGAATGCAGAGGACATGTAACTGTTTAGTTAAACTTGCATTCCAGGAATATTGTGCTCTAAAGATGACGTTAGTGGCTCGAGACTGTTTCGTCTTGAAACCCACACGCTTTGCCAACCTATGTGGGATTCGAAATAACGCATCCGAGATATATATATATATATATGAATATAGCCACATTATAAACAACAAACTAACGCTGGTGATCCGTATGGAAACAGTGTTACTCGAAATTATTAAAAGTTTGGTCAATTTGGTCATTCAGTGGCATTTTACTGGCATATAACATAACTAACTAGCGGCTAATATTAGCCACAGTAGGCAACTAGCGCTGAACCGGAAGAACAAATACGTTTGCGTTGAACGCGGAAGAGAGAAAAAGTGGGCGTGGTGAATAAGGTGAATACCTTTTCATAACAACTGTAGGGGGGTCATTTTTTATATAACTCGCCCGTTTGGAGTAAAATAGATGATAGAAAAGGGGGTGATTGACAGATCACCTGTCCAGTGATCACGCAGCTTGTCGATCACGGACCAATAGCAGGCGGAGCTGCGGCTCTGGGAAACTTCCATCTCACGTGAGGTGCAGAAGGACTCAACCCTCCCACTCTGCTGATGAAAAATTAAGATGGTGACACCCACTGTTTGAACTCCGCCAGGAAAACGAAACTTAATGGGACAGATATGTCCATATCATTTATGTCTATGGAAAAGACCCATCTCATAGAGACACTGCGGAGCACGTCATCATTCAGAAACCATGCCCAAAACACAAACTCCCCCCAAATCCTGGCATTCTCTATGTCACGTGCACGGTCGGGTGTTGCGCACAAAGATCATATATACGGAAGATGAACACTCCCAACATACTTCATTGACAGCAACATCCACATTTTTCTTCTCGCCAATTCTCAATGGCCTCCAGAAGGGCCTTATATAACATGAGTGAAAAGAATGAGGAGTGGAAGTGGCGAGGAGGAGGGGAGACTACAGGATTGGGAGATTGGAAATGGGCGAGTTGAGTGTGGACTCAGAGGGAAGTCAGGGGGAAGACAGTGGAGGAGAGAGATTGGGTTGTGCGGGGTGGACAGGGTAGTCTTGTTGGCTTGGCTCGATGCACACGACGCCCATTGATTGGGACAAACTTCCCGGTCAGGCCCTCCGTCTCTGGCTGTATCTCAGGCCTGAATTAAACATGGCTGCCTATAATGCGAGGAGCGAAGCAGCAGCCAATCGATACGCTTTTAATCCCTTTCCTGCTCCCCTCTCGTTCCCGTTCTGCAGTCTGTCCTGCTCTCCTCTCGTTCCCGTTCAGCAGTCGTTTTCTCGGCCTCGGCTCCTCTCTTCACCACCGTTGGGCGCACTTCTGTTCTCCTCAGACAAGCAGCTGCTTTCAGTCGCTCTCACTCTGTGTATCCGTGTCATTTGAACTCCACATGGCCGCTACTTAACCTCCCGAGTCCCAACCCCATTAGCTTTTTGAATTATTTTTGCTATTTGGGATTACTTCGGAAAACAAAGTACTAATAAAACAAACAAAAAAGTATGTAGAAAATAGTTAAAAATGATGTCCTCGCATAAGGTCACTGGTGCAATCTTTCTGTTAACACAATAAAGTCACCAACTTGTAATAAAGTATTTCTCTTTATTTGAATGCCTATCATGGCTGTGCAAAAATAAAATGTCTGCAGAAAAACATCCTCCAGCTCAGAGAGGTTCCCTGTTATCCGATACAGCAAATTTTCAGCTGCTGTCAGATCAACATGCCCTGGAAACACCCAAAAAACACATAGAAATATGTATGATTTATAGTATTTATCATTTATATTTATAATTGATATTTATTGTTTATATTTATATTGTATACCACACCCAATAACTATTTAGACTCTTGTAAACTAGTATAGTGTCTTATCTCCCCAAATAATGTTTTCTCATTACATCTTCACCTCAGAAAACGGAAAGATTTGTGCTTCAACTTTAGCAACACTGTACTTTGTTACTAATGTAAAAAAAATAAAACCTGCATGTCTTTACAAATTTCAAAGGCTCCTAAGCATAAATCAACAAGTTTCATCCATACAATTTGATCAGGTTTATTACCTTGACCACGTTTGTCTCGGGAGTGCTGGTAGGAGGATTTGGTTGATATGCTAGCCATCTTGTATTGACAGGAAGTAGATTTTTCTTCTTCTACTACAACAAAATTGTAGCTTAGGTGTCCCCAAGTGAGGACAAGAGTTCTGAGTTCAGCATAAATAAGTATTGTAAGTATAGAAATGGCAAAATGTGATGTCCTCGCAGGAACCCCGGGGGACTCAGGAGGTTAAAAGGAAACCGCAGTCTCAGATACAGATGTTACTCATTTAATTTGGGTGTCTCACTGCCACGTTTCCAAGGTGCTGCTGCAGTACCTTGTGTGTGTGTGTGTGTGTGTGTGTGTGTGTGTGTGTGTGTGTGGGGGGGGGGGCTTTTCCTTTTTAAATATTTTTTTTAATATATTTTGTTCTTTACAAAAGCCCCCCTCACTGAGTAGCCTACTGCAGAAGTACTGCAGCAAAGTGGCCGAATTAAATGAGCACCAACGGTACAGTGTCTGTGTGCTCCATCATGACCCACAGTCTGTCTGCATCCTAAAACTACCATGTTTACTCTTCCTCAGACGTAGCAGGCCTCCTGAGTCACTACCTGACTCACTGCTTCAACTAACCAAACAGCCCCCTGGCCGTTCTTTTTATATCAAAGTTGAAATAAATACACATCATTTCCCCCAGTGCACGTTGGGAAATATTTGCGGCAGACGCTGCAGATCCCCCGTGTGTAACTTTCTGCTTACCAAGCCGGAGACTGCAAGTTCTCTGTCAACCTTTTTACTTAATGAAGACGCCCTCTGAAGCTGTTATTTTCTGACATTTTGATAAAGGTTGTGTGGTACGTTATGCCATGGCATAAAGTAATGGCGTCTCTGGGGTTGAGGCCCCCCGTTGGCCTTATGGGAATTAGTGGAGTTGGGAGTATAATGAAAGTATAGGAATCTATACAACTTGAGTTATCAACACCTTCAACATCAATCCAAATGAATGTGGATACCACAAAGTTCTGCTGGAAACCAAGTATCTGTGCTCAAGATGGCCAGGAGCATTGCAATTTTGGGTGAAATTAGGCACATCCTGAATCATAAAACATTGCAGACTCCAATTTGCGCACTTATATTACCGTATCTAAACTATTGTGTGGAAGTCTGGGTGCAACACCTACATGAGCTAAATCACCTTGAGAAAGGCCAGTTTGGCCGAAACATGTCGGTGGAAGCCATATTTTATTAAAGGCTTTTTAAAATATTCTTGAAGAGTTGCCTTGGACTTCCTTTGTTCTTTCTACTGAATCTTCAACCCTATGGATCCAATGAGCACCTTCTGAGAAAGCCTACACTCGACAGAACGCCGTAGCCCTCTTTCCCCATTTTCTTACCTACAAGAGCTGCTTGCAAAAAGGAGTAATAAGGACAATAAAACATTTTGCTATCGTGAGCATACCAATCCATTGTTTTTAAAACTGCACAAATGATGTTTAATTAAAGCAAGAAACTATTTATTTCCAAGCGAGCCTCAAAAAATGTTCAAGGATAGAGAGATACGACACAAGAAGGAAAGTGAATCTAAAACAGCCTTGTGTCCTAAACACTCTTAAGTATGTGTATGTGTGTATTTCAGTCTCCGGGGTAACTGTGGAATGGAGATGAAGAGATCAAGCAAAGCAAATAGGATGTCACAATTAAAATACAGAAAATAACTTTGGAGAAGTACAGAAATGAGGAGGGGAATGGGAATTGTTGTTGCTGATTTAATGATGAAACTGTTTCCAAGGGTACTGCATTTGTGAGGATGTAAATATGAAATGTTTCGGTTTGATTATTTTCTCTCTCTTTTTGATTGATAAGATTTGATTTAATATAACTGTGTTGATGAAGGGTAGGACATGATAAGCATTTTGCTTCTTCCTGCTGCTTCTCGGACACATCCATTGTTTTGTTTGTGTTTTTCTGATGGAGATTGTTTGATTTATCTTTTTTTTTTTTTTATCATTTTTGTGTGTGCTTTACTTCATCTACTGTTTTATTGTGATCTTTTAATGTTGATGTTCAAGACAAAGAAAGAAACAAACAAAGAAAGAAATAACAAACACACATTTCACAGTATGATATTACGACAAGGTAAATATTAATATTAAAGGGACCACATTATGAGTCGTTTATATGCATATGTTGAAGATCTTTTATGAAGGCATAGTTGTTCACATTGATTTTGAGTGGTTAAATTCAGTTATTGCATTTCAACACAGTTTCAATTTACTCCACTAAACACTTGGCCTTGCTCCTAATTGGCTCTCTTCACTAAAGAATTTAAATCCTTCCAATTAGGCCAGTTCAAACGGGAGAACGCCTCTGCTCAGCAGGTCTACCGCATTTCCAATTAGACGAGCTGGTGCTGTCAGCTAATTAGGGTCCAGTAATGTGAGGACTTAGGGCATTATCTTACCCCTGGCCTTAGGCGCTAAACTGGCGTTTAACGCAAAAAAACACGCTTTGCGCCTAACTCGGGAAGATAGCATCATGTTTTTAGGCCCCGAAATGCGCTTTACGCCGAAGAGGCGTGGCGCAGTGCTAGAATAGGCCAGAATGGGCGTTTTGGCCTTAAATACCGGCCTAGTGCTATCTTCAGCAGGGGAGCAGTTGACTAATGGGGGAGCAGTTGCCATGAGCGTTAAAGATGACTTCCATGGGTTTACATTGAGTTTAGTTGGAAAGCCCAAGTCGTTTCATGGGTCGCTCAAGGGTACCATGTTAGTAACAAGCGACGCACAAGGGACGGGACAAAGCGTCAATATGCTACGCGCTCGGAGTGAGAATGGGTTGGGTGGTCATGCCCTCCACAGACCTCCGTTTAAAGAACTCTCCCAGAGGGGGTGGGGCAAGACCATGAAGACACTTAAAAACAAAACAGGCCTGTCTGAAGGTTTTAAAATGGTCAAAATCAAGGAAATCATGCTTCTTTATGATGTTACAGATATGGGCGAAGAATGGCTTTTTATCGAAGATCTTTAGGGCTTTTTTAAATAGAGATTCAATCGGCTTAAGAGCTGTTTTACATGCCAACGACCAGCTCGTTAAGCATTAGTCAATGTGGGAAAAAATCATGGAGTGCAGGAACAACAGGGCAGCATTGTCCATTAGGAAATTTCTGATATGTCTGACGTTCGCCAGATTGAATTTGACTGAGTTGGTCACTTTCTTGATGTGTTTCTGGATGGTGAAGGTTGAGTCCAAGGTGACTCCAAGATATTTGAACTCACTTACTAGAGCGAGTTCCTCACCGTTCCTCACCGTCCCCACCAGACTCTAATATTACGTTGAATGACAGGTCGTAGCACCGATGAGAGAGCGGTTCGAAAAATGGGCTGCGCCTCCCGTGTCGTCTGATCGCAAAGTCGTTACTGATTGGGGAGGACTGAATCCATCACTGGCATATGACTGGCCAAGTGAACGGTTCCCTCCCATAACCAGCCGGCTGAGGGAAAGTGTCCCAGACCCAGAGAGAGCTCTGCACCATGCAGTAACGTAGTGTATCAGCGTAAGAACTCTCATGGGTCTGGCGTTGAGACTACTAGTACTACTAAATACTAATACAAAAAAACTACTACTCCTACTCCTACTACTACTACTAAATACTACTACTACTACTACTACTAAGTGATAGTAATAATACATCAGGAAAACTGAATATGGGACCTTTAAAAGAACTTTGGAAACTTTTAATTTAACATCACACAGATATTTAGGGCTTGATTTCGCCAAACAACTACAAATGCCATCTCAACTTTCATTTGGGTGCTATATTTACACATCTCATAGCTTAGCGCAGGTTGTCCTACGTATTCCTATCAAAATGTTAGCACCTGCATGTTCTCACCTTCAAGCCTGATGACCACCAGGTCTGCTCTTCAGATGGATTGGCTTGATGGGATCTGGATGGGGTGGCAGAGCCCCCGTGTGACACGATCATTGGCTTGGTGAGCGGCGCGCATTACAGGAACTATTCAGTTCAGTCTAATTCAAAGTGGACCGGACCATTTCTAATTAGTGTCAGGGGTCAGCTAATTATAAATCAGCAAAAACCTTTGATTCCTCCCAAATGAGAGGGGGGGGGGGGGGGAACGAGGGCGGAGGTGGAGATAGAGATAGAGATAGGTAATGCTGCTAACAAATATATCTTTCTTATTCTTCTTTTTTTCCTTCTATTCAACCTTTATCGTTCTCCTCCTCTATATATTCCCTCGTTTTCTCTCACATTCCCTCCTCTGGCTGCCTGGTATTGTGAGACAGGGACACAGCCCCGGTCTGTGTGGCTGATCCGCTCTGGTATTTAGAAAATTGACGTCAGATGCGTGGCAGTGGCCCTCACTCTCATTAAGACGGAGCCAGCTGCTGGGCCCAACCTCCGCTGGAGCGCACAGCAGCGCACAGCAGTAATTGGTAATCAGCGAACGAGGAGAAAATAGCATCCATTGCCAGCCACATGACCCTGCCCACACACACTCCTCCTCCTCCAGGATGCCAAGGTAAGGTGGAGAGAGTGGCACCGCACCGCCTCGCCACATGAAACATGAAGCTGCCTCCACATGATCAACTTCTCTTCTGTCACCGCAAGGTAGATCGGAGAAAGGTCAGCGGTAAGTAGGTCAAAGGTTAAACAATAACCTAGAGCAGTGGTTCCCAACCCTTTTTGTGTTATGTACCCCTTGAGCTGTTTTACCATGCCGATAGTACCCCCTCACTCATGTGTGTCCATAATTCTCCTAAAGTTGTTAGTTGTTAAACTTTTAGTAGGCCTCTCTAACACATCTCATTAAATGAAAATAATTTGAATGACTCCTCTTTAATACAATTTTGACAGTTTTCAATTGGTTCAGTTTTCAATCAGTTTTTATCATTTTGGAAATACATTGTAATCCCAATCTTTCCAAGTACCCCCTGCAAGCTGCTCAAGTATCCCTAGGGGTACACATACCCCTGGTTGGGAATCACTGACCTAGAGCACAAGGCCACATGCCAGGGCACAAAGGCCATTGCTCTATGCATCATGAAGAGCAATTTTATTTGGAATGTGTGTTAAAATGAGCCAATGACACATCCTTTACATACAGTAGGACAGGCTACATTAAACTGAGACCACTGACGCTTTTAAAGCAACTGACTGATGGTAGCAGGCTGGTAGCAGGGCACTGCCAAGGAGCACAAGAGGAGAGCCAAAGTGGAACGAATTGCGGAAGAAAATCTCTGGTACAGTGCTGGAGCAGGAAGTGACGTTCACTTTGCCTCTCGATTCAACAGGTAGTTGTGAAATTCAACTTCCAATACTATTTCACCATCTTACCTTAACCTTGCTAAATTGGCGTTGAATTAAAACGCTGTGGAACTGAAATGACATGAAGCGATCCCCCTGTAGATGTTTGTCTGCAATCAACAACAAAAAGTGAATTTCTACAAGCAGCAATTTCATGTCATTATTCGGGGTAAAGCGGTCAGAAAAGGCCTTTCAGCTGATTTTCTCCAGGACAGGCCATCAGATAGGAGGGGTGGGGGGAGATAGAGAGAGACATAGAGAGACAACAGAGAGACTCCTGAGGACTTGCAGAGCACACCCTTATAGGTCCCGACTATAACATCACACTGCGTAGTGACATCATCAGTAAGGCCATCAGAGACATGATTAAGACATTAAGTCATCACCGTCTGCGACATCATCAGTGATCTATGACATCATAGTAGGAATGATGACATCATCCTAACAAGTGGTTCCCAAACTGGGCTACGCATACCCCTAGGGGTACGTGGAGGTTATGCAGGGGGTACTTGAGAGAAAGGGGGAAATGGAAAAATAGTAATAAAAAAAGTATAAAATCATCATGGAAATAAATGTGCTCATGTCTTCATTAAAAACACGATAAAAAAAACAAAAAAACAACACAATTTCAAACGGAAGCCCGTCTTTATTGTCACACGAACACTACAACACATGCATGTGGCCACAACACACACTCATGCTGACGGTGGCCGGTGAAATATGTCCTCTGCATTTGACCCATCCAGGCTTGTCCTTTCCTCCAGGGGGCAGGCCAGGAGCAGTGGTCGCTTTTTCTTTCCAGCGCCCGGGGACCATCATTGGACCAACTACAGATGTTGTCGTCACTGGTCGGATGACGATCTTCTGCATGTTTTTAGTGGGGGGTTATGTACGGAGGAACCCCCTGAGGGGTACGGGGAGAACATGCAAACTCCACACAGAAAGGCCCTTTCGACGAGATAGCCCACCTGGGCAGTAGGCACTGAAGATATGGGGGGGTCACAACTCCAGCGCCCACAACGTCCCAGGCGAGAATCGAACTCAGGACCTTCTAGCTGTGAGGCGACAGCGCTACTGACTGCGCCACCGTACCCCACGTATATTAGCTCACTGATTTGTCTAAAGCAATAGGAAATAACACCACACTCTTTAGGCAACTGAAGTAGGAAAGTCGACTTCTGGACTGGCTGGAATTATTCTATTTCTATCAAGCTTCCAGCTGTGAGATTTTTTTCCAAAGTAATTATGGGAGTACTTTGACAGAGCCGGCGGACAGATTCTATGTGTCATTTTATATTAAAAATTACCCTTTTAAGTTTGACACTTGATAGCTGTTACATGTCCGGGTGTCAGCTGGAGCGGTGACGCGGTGGGATCAGAGAGATGGCCTGCAAATGCATGCAGTAAGAGCAGTTGACTAACTGATTCCTCTCAGTACATAGTCTATACTGCTGCCATGCCACGCCTGATGCAGTGGGCCGCTAACAGGAAAGATGAGGGCCTGAGAGAAATATAGAGAGAGATACTAAGAGAGGGATTTAATTAATAATTGTTACAATGTTATGACACTTCAGTCTGGTCTCAGCCAGATAGTTGGAATAATTTATCACATTTTGCTTTATAACCATATACTTTTCATATATATTTCTAATACTGTAGCCTACTTCATATTCCTGTTCTCCTTCATAATGTTGCTAATCTCATTTCTGTTAGAAGCTGTGTTTCCATTACAGTTTTTCGCAAAATAATTGCGATATTTCTACAACTTCGACAATGTACAATTGCGACTTGTAGGCGTTTCCATTGAAGTTAAGTTTGAGTGACGGCGCACACACCTGAACGCAATTCCCCGTTGCAGCAGCTGCCACAGTGATTACGCACGGGGATCTGCCCCAAATCCCGTCCCCTGCATGCTCAAATCTAACCAATGGTCAATGCAAATCACAACATGAAGTTACAACGCATATAAACGAGCCTGATTATCAATTCAAAAGAACATGTTGCTGGCTGCGGTGAATGCAGTGAGCGCGAGAGGCAGAGGAAAAAAGGTAGCCTACACCTGCGCGCACACAGACAGGCAGCCTGTCACCATGGACCGATTTCTGTCATTAAACATGATCTTTTTTCCCCAGCTCCGCTTTTGCACAACACTCGTCTTTCTGCTAGGTTGCTGCGGAGGTTTTGCCACGGCTTATCGAACCCTTTCTCCCTCATTTTCCTTTCATTTTCCGCTCCTTTTCCAAAGGAGAATGGGTCACATGACGTGCAAATGCGGAAAAAACGTGTGTTTCCATTACACTTTTGCGATAAACTGCTATATCGACACGTCTGAAAAACCACCTCATGAGAGCGCAAAAACTTTTTGCGATATTTGGGAGGTTTTTCGAAATTTACGTGTTTCCATTACCCACTTTCTATTGCGATATTTAGATTTTGCGCATTTCTGATGGTAATGGAAACACGACTACAGAGAGCCAAAGTGAACGTCACTTCCTGCCTTTCTCTCTGTACCAGCGTCAGAAAAAATACAACGGTGTTGAACGGAGACAGACGATACTTTTTGATCCCGTTTGAATTGTGCCACGGGGTACACATGTACATTTGCATGTCAAGAAAGTCACAGTTTGTCCTGAAAATTAAACGTAAGGTTTCTTTTTGTCGATCGACTACATCCTCGTGTCGCACAATATACGTCACACCATCAACAACATGGACTGGTGGGAGCCAAGTCACTTATGTGACTGGTTATGCGTAGTCTTTCTGATTTATAACTTATAGTGCCACTGCCACAGTTTTACCACAAACTGCCACTTTCTTGACATGCACAGTTATCTTTTAAATTGACAAAATTTAACATGTGTACCCCTTGGCACAATTCAAACTGGATTAAAAAAAAAAGTAATTTCTGTCTCCGTTCAACACCGCTGTATTTTTTCTGATGCTGGTACAGGGAGAAAAGGCAGGGAGTGATGTTCACTTTTAACCTGACGCTGCCAGATGGACGGTTTAGCTCCACATACGTTTCACTAAACCAGTCGATCTGGGAATGCAGTAACCAGACCCGCTGAAGGAGGCGGGCACTTTTTCCAAGCTACTTGGCAGGTGATTGGATGACCCATCTGTCTATCACCGCTGGTGGGTGTTAACTTCAACCAATCAGATCGCCGAAGGTGCCAGTGCCTGATCTCCGTGGTATTCATTGATTGAGTCCTCACGGTCGTAAAGTCACCTTCGAAGCATTTAGTTAGATTATAACGAACTAGTTGTGTGGCTTAGCCTTCCCAAATGTTGAGGGTCGTTTTTTAGAATTTAATACATAGAATTGGGAACGTTAAATTCAATTTCATTCAGACTGCCTGTCACTTCCGCGGCGGCAGCCATCTTGACGAGTGAAAAGAACTACAAAGACCATGTACCCACTACTTGCCCAGACGAACCTGAGCCTGCCTAAGGCTGCCGCTGATTCGTCGGTCCGGCATGGTTCGACCAATCATCTTAACTGCCTGTGCATGACAAGATGGATTACGTCGAGAGAATCTCTGTTGATCTCGCAAGGTTATCCATCTTGCAAGCAAGGTTAGTTCACTTTGGCTCTCTATTCTTTTTCATGACCCTGAACTGTTTATATCCATTTCTAAAGCACGGTGGGTTATATTGCTGTATCAATGCTATTATGCAGTAAATAAAATGTGATTTGCACAATTATGTGAATTATGTGATAGGAAAAGGTTCAGGAAAACTAGACTCACATTTCCAAATTTAATAAATGAAGATTCCAAGGTTTGCAAAGCCACTAAACATGTCATGCTGAATTACAGGGAAATGTGTATAAACTGATGTGCAAGACAGTTGATGTAATGCACCTAAGGCACAAGGTAGCACACACAGATCTTCAGGGCAAAGGCTTCTCTATTTCACCATTTATTTGGCCACGTCAGGTCGATACATGCCAACGTTTCAGCCTCTCGGCCTTCATCAGGGCAAGAAAAGCCTCTTCTTTCGTAGGGCGCCTGTTCAGAGGGAGGGGAACTGGTTGGAATAGCGTGAACCTCCCACGTGCTATGTCCTACCGGTGAAGCTTCCCCTGTCAGGTGAAAAGAAGCGGCTGGCTAACTGCCCATGTCTCGGAGGAAGCATGGAGCCAGTTTCGGCTCTCCCCAGATCGGCAGAGGGTGGAGCAGCAACCAGGATAAATAAATTAAAATTAGCACTAATGGGGGATAAAAAATGGGATAATATAAAAAAAACAAAAAAAAAACAGCAGCTTGTCACTTTGAACTGTAAGTGGGGGGATCGGGCTTGGGGCCCGTTCATGGCTTCCTCCATTCGGACTTCTTGGCATCCCTTGTGGCCTTGGCTGGGGTGGGCACTATGAGCTCGTGCAGGGCCAGGAGGTGTCGACCCTTGCAGGTACTACATCGCATTGCCAGGTCGCACTCCGGCACGCGGTGATCCCGTCCGCAGCGCCAACACCTTGCCTTGGCCCGCATCCATGCTCGCTTCTGGTCGACACCGATTGACTTGAAGCGGTCGCAGCTGTTGAGTGAGTGCTCGCGGTCATCACAGTACGGGCAGTACCTCTTGGCTAGATAGGCGGCCGTGTCGCTGGTGGGTTTCCTTACGGCTTCAGGGCGTTCACAGGTCATTAGGACCGAAGTATGGAGAGCAGGCCGGGGGTCCCGGTGCGGGTCTCTGCTCTGTCGGGCGACCTCTCTCCGGGCGGTTAGGTCTCTCTGGGCCCGAACCTCGGCCACCAACCAGTCTCGCAGATCGGGCAGTTTGGGGTTCGGTACGTTGCGCGCGTCAGCAAAGCGGCAAAAGCTGGGCCATAGCTCGGGGGGGAGCTTATCCGCCAGGCGCTGGACAGTGGATCCACAGCGTAGCTCTCCACGCCCTTCCTCGCCCGCCAGCTCTAGCTGGGTCACCAACGCGCTTATAGTCAGGGAGAAGTTCTCGAGGGCCTCACCGTTGATATTGGGCCCCTTCTCGATCTCTGTGAGCCGTCGTACAGCCAGCTGGTACAGCTGCCCGTATTCTTCGTTCAGGGCCGCCATGGTGTTGGTAAAGGGCTGGTGGGAGCCGGCGCAGGCCTGCGCCTCGAGCAAAGCCTGGTCGAACTTCAGATGCTCCATCAGTATCTGGAATTTATAGCGCTCGGGGGAGTCCTCATCTATGACGCTCTCCAGCGCCTCCTTCAGGCTCGCAAATTGCTGCGGGTCAGGGCGACTGAAGTCGGGGATTGAGGGAATAGGCGATCGGGAGGATTGGTCCCTCCCTCTGGGGGGGTCCCAGTGCTCGGCTCCGGCTATCTGGTGTATTGGTGGCATTGGCAATGGCCATTGCCCTTGTCTGGGCAGTGGAACAGGGGGTTCCATAGTTTGGGTCGTTGGCTCTGGAGCCGTCGTGCTGACCTGACCCTGGTCGTGGGAGGCGGGGGGCCCGGGTGGAACTGCCGGGTCCCCGGCAAGCAGACGGGCACGAACCCGGGCCTTGTCCAGCTCCAGCTCAGCTTGCCGCAGGCGTTGGCTTCTATCCAGGCGGCGGATGATCTGCTCTCTAGCTTGGAGGGTCTCCGCCTGGAGCTGCTGGACTGCTACTTGGGCCCGCCGAGCCTCTGCTTGGGCCCGCTGAGCCTCTGCTTGGGCCCGCTGAGCCTCTGCTTGGGCCTGTTCTTGGGCCCGCTGGGCCTCTCTGGTTTGCTCGTTTAGCCGGTTGTACTCCTCATCAGCTTCCTCCTCCTCCGCGATTTGGCGGCGAAGGCTCTCGGTCGCCAGTAGCGCCACCTCCTCCTCATAGGCTGCCGCTCGGGCTGAGGAGGAACAGTGGGCGGAGGCGTTTGAGCGTACGGTTGACCGTGAGCTGGAGCTAGAGTGTCGCGATGAACTCCGGTGGCTAGCGCCATGATGATGATGACTCCTGTGACTGTGGCTCCTCGCCCGGGGCTCTGCTCGGGCTCTGCTGTCATAGGCGTCCGGACTTGACTGGTGGCAAACTTGATGGGACCTACCAGTGCGTTGGGATTCCTCAAAGTATTCAATGATGTCCCGGTTGGCGATCTTATCGTCGAACTCAGCCCTTGTCTGGGATAAGTCGGCCCTTGCCTGGGCTACCTGAGCAGGGAGTCGGTTTTCCTGCTGAGGGAGGGTGGGCTCCTTCTCCCCTGGTCGGAGCGCCCGGGAGTCTTGGGGACCCGGCCCCTGACTCTTGTATCCAGACATCTCGGACTGCTGGGGGAGAGACTGCTCTGGTTGGGGCGTCGCATCCAGAGAGCTCTGCAGCACACCTGACCCTCGTGACATCTCGGAGCTTTCGCAAGTCCTCGGATCCGCTCGAAGGACCAGTTTTTAAGGAAGTTTGTGTGCTTGCCTTGTGTGAAGTTTGCTGGATCTGAGGTAAGTGCTCACGGGCAGTGATCGATTAGAACCACAGAGATGTCTTTCAAGCTTTCAAGCAAGTAAGGCAGAAGCAACATGCAGAGTAGCTTACAGATTGCAGAAAGGGAAACAGGATATCATAGCAGAACAACACTTTTATACCCCCCCACATTCGAGGTATGACATCGTTGGTGATGTCACAATGTCCGGGGAGGTATGACATCATCGATGACCTCACAAAGTCACGTCTGCCATCACAGTCAGCCTAGACCGTCTGACATCGCTGATGACCTCACAGGGGAAACTCTGACATCACCGATGACCTCACGAGGTGAACTCTGACATCATCATCGATGATATCATTGCGTCGTGGCTCCTTGGTTCGTGGGCGTCAATTGCCCCAAGAACAGGCCTGATGGTGGGCCATTACGGAGCATTTTCTACATGCACAGTGTCACAGGCCGGCCCTACAAAGATGGGAGCCCAGACGAATGGGCAAATGCACAGATATATTTATTTATTTATTAAACCTTTATTTTCAAAGGAACAATAAATAACTGAAAGAAGGTGGAAGTCACTAGTTTGTCATGTCAGCATGTATCGGATGTGTGAAGACAGCATTGGCTCTCAAAGTGCGGTGCGGGGACCCCCAGGGGTCCTTGAGGGGGTTCCAGGGGGTCCCCATGAGCAAAAAAGGGGATCATTCATTTTCACTATAATTCCATTCACAATGACAGAATCTATGAGTATTTTGGTCATGGCTCTCATACACTTTCTGTAATAGAATCTAAAAGCAAAAATCTTATCAGATGGAGCTCCGCGGTCTAATTTGTGTCAGTTTAGGGGTCCTCGAGGAAAGTGCTGAGCTTATCTATATGCCAAATTTACCAGAGACCCCAACAATTATTTGTGCAAGATTTTTAACGGAGCTTGGTGGAATAACCTCTCCAAGCAAGACAACGACATGTAGTATCCGTGTTAAAGGCACCCAATAAGGTCCAATAAGATAGAGCAAAACATGATCAACAGCCTTCAAATCTCAAATGTGTTGATCTGTAATTATTTTGATAACCTGACCTCATAACGGGAATCTATATAGTTACGTTTGTCTACAAAAATTATTAAAAGTTCATAAAATGTCATTGTGTGGTGACTGCGCACACTAAGGAGATTGACAGACGAATTCACTACACTACCCATGCGGTGACGTCAGGGGGACGTTGTTACCGGTATATATACCGAGAAGTTGGAATGAATGTTGTGTTGTCAGAGTGAGTGCAGAGTGTACATAAAGCACTCGGTTTTTATCTGCATCCAAACCAAGTGCCTCCCTCTTTATTTCCCGGCTGTTGGATTCTAACTCTATATTCCCTGGATTGCTACAATATTAACATTTGTAGAGCTAAAACTAAACAGCTTTTCTAGCCTAGGTAAACCCAGCCACCACGTGACCTGCTCTCTCAGTTCCCAGTCACTAAAGTGACTGAGAACAGGTCTGAGAGCAGGTCACGTGGGGGATGGGTTTACCCAGGCTACAGCTTTTCAGCCTGCGTTAAAATCTCTGCTTTCTCGCTTCCGGCTGGTGCGAGATGCATTCTGGGATACATGGCTGTAGTGTAAATATTCCGCCTACTTAATTTTATATTAGTAGTGTACAGTAGATACACGTTGAGAAAGAGGATATGTAGCAATTCAATCTACTTCCTGGTATAAATGACAACACATAGGCCTACCTAGTGTCCTCTAGTAAGAGAGTGGCGTCAGCGGAGGACCAAAATGCGAGACTCATTAGCCAATGAACAGCCAGGAATGGGTCTCGTGCTACTTTTGCATGCTAAAATAAAGCTGATAATGTACAATTTGATTCAAGGGATGGAAAACCCTTTCAAAGTACAACACAAACTGTCTATTTTGCTGCAACTCGACAGTGCTGCTTTTTTTACTCAAGAGTTCCACTTTCTACTTCCTGGAAAAAAACTGGTCCATTGGAGTGAATGGAGATGTCGGAACTCTTCTATTATACGGCTCTGGGCCTACCCAGTTGATAACGAGTGCTCTGATTAGTTGCCAAAATCACTGTGCCTCCATTATAGGTTGATATAGGCGAATATTAATACCCACTCCAATATGGACACGGATTCGATCCCCTCTTAGCTGCCATTGGTGAGAGTAGTATAGTGCTTGAATCTGGGATCACAGAGCTGTCATTGACTATTTATTTGAGCCCATACAATTGAACTTCTCATGCCGCGCCCTCAGGGGGAGGAGGGAGGGGGATCAAAGCATCCATTCATTCATTTCAGCTCCAGTCTATATGGCTTCAGATCAGGCCTCCACCGCTCCTTTAACACCAAAACAAGACTGGGGAACCTAGTATATAGCTGGACGGTGTGTGATGATGTGTTTATACTATTATATTATACTTGTATACTATTATATTTCTCTAATCATTGATGTTGCTCTGCACAGCCTAGGTCAGCTTTATTCTCCAATTCTTCTCAAAAGAGACACAATGGACACTTTAACTGGGGTACGGTGGCGCAGTCGGTAGCGCTGTCGCCTCACAGCTAGAAGGTCCTGAGTTCGATTCTCGCCTGGGACGCTGTGGGCGCTGGAGTTGTGACCCCCCCATATCTTCAGTGCCTACTGCCCAGGTGGGCTATCTCGTCGAAAGGGCCTTTCTGTGTGGAGTTTGCATGTTCTCCCCGTACCCCCAGGGGGTTCCTCCGTACATAAACCCCCACTAAAAACATGCAGAAGATCATCATCCGACCAGTGACGACAACATCTGAAGTTGGTCCAATGATGGTCCAATGATGGTCCCCGGGCGCTGGAAAGAAAAAGCGACCACTGCTCCTGGCCTGCCCCCTGGAGGAAAGGACAAGCCTGGATGGGTCAAATGCAGAGGACATATTTCACCGGCCACCGTCAGCATGAGTGTGTGTTGTGGCCGCATGCATGTGTTGTAGTGTGTTCGTGTGACAATAAAGACGGGCTTCCGTCTGAAATCGTGTTTAATCGTGTTTAACTCTGAAGGCAAAGTGGACCCACTTCCTGTCTCGTCCTAGCTAACTCTAGCTACTTGTTACTCATTTTGTTTGACCACTTTGCCGCGGTACTGCCACAGCAGTAAAGGTGTTCATTTCTGTCAGTGAAAAGTGTGTGTCTGTGTGTACGTGTGGAGTCTCCTCTCAGCTAGAGATCTGTAGCTAACGGCTAGTAGCAACAAGCGCTATCTGTGATGCCAACGGCTAGCAGCTATGCTAACGCTAGCCAGAGCTCTTGTCCTGCTGCTGTCTCCCACGTACAAAACCATCGTCTGACACATTTTAATCCCATTTGTTTATGTGGCTCTTGTGGCTTGTTTAGCAAGGCAGCTAGCTAGCTGCAGGCTACAGTTGTCTGAGTCTGGCTAGCGCACTGAGTCCTGACTCTGAATGGAGAACCGAATGTGCCACGTTCGGTGTCCACCCGCTATGCCGACCACTCGCAATGCCGACCTTAGGTTTAGGCGTGGGGGGTGGGAGAGGTTAGGTTTTGGGTTAGGGTCTGGGGGAGGTTAGGTTTAGGCGTGGGGGTGGGAGAGGTTAGGTTTTGGGTTAGGGTCTGGGGGAGGTTAGGTTTAGACATGGGGGCTGGGAGAGGGGAGGTCGGAACAGCGAGAGGTCGGAACAGCGACATGGAACCCCACGTTCCACGGTCGACCAATGGTGGTACATCACTCACTCTTTCACTCACTCACTCACTCACTCACTCACTCACTCACTCACTCAGCAACATTAATATAAATTATGAAAGGATCGAACTATTTCACTTGTTTAGAATGCAAATTAACCCATTATCAAGACCCCCACCCCTGAATTGAGTGACTACTAGGGGAGAAATCTGTAACATTTTCAAGATATTCTCATCAATTTCAAACAAGGGGAATTATCTCAGGACATTGGGACTTTTTTATGCCGCCGCGATAGCTGGGCCGGAGGCATTATGTTTTCAGGTTGTCTGTCCGTCCGTCCGTCCGTCCGTCCGATGTTTGTTTAACGGGATATCTAAGGAACGCCTTGAGGGAATTTCTTTGAATTTGGCTCAAACGTCCACTTGCAGTCAAGGATGAACTGATTAGATTTTGGTGGTCAAAGGTCAAAGTTTAAGGTCACTGTTACCTCACGACCGGTATTATCATGCTCGTTAACGCAATATCTCAGGAACGCCTTTAGATTCAAGATTCAAGATTTTTATTGTCACTCCGTAGTACAAGTATCACGTGTGAAATTCTTGTGCTGTGGACTCCGTTTACAACATAGTACAAAATAACAGGGCATATGAGTGCAGGAAAACAAGAGACACAACAAGCAATAAGGCAGTAGAGTGATAAGACAAGTCAAAGACAGTGACATATTCACTGCACATAGGTGCAAATGGCATGTGCATACTTTAAACATACTTAAACATAATTGACGTTCTGTTTGCACAGGTGCAAATAGTATACTTTTTTTTTTTATCCCATTTTTATCCCCCATTAGTGCTAACGTAATTAGCATATACCTAATTAAACATACAATTAAACATTAGACATACATAATGGTAGCAGCTACAGTACGGTACAGTACAGCTACTACACTATTTGTGTATGTTAAGGAGTCTCGTGGCGTGCGGGAAGAAACTGTCCCTCAAGCGATTTGTTCTTTACGGAATTTCTACAAATTTGCAGACTCTTGCACACCTGAGAAGTGTTGTGACAGGTGTGTAGGTGGAGTAGAGAGGAAGGGACACCCACACAGCTGTCTTCACTCTCTAAAACAGGAATTTATTATACAACGTTTCGGTACAAGACCTTTTTCAAATATATGCTGACAAGAGGAATAGAAAACTATATATACTGTACAAAAGGCTGGGTTTACAGTGACCAAGCATTACAGACCTCAGATCAGTTGCAAAAAGCCTTCAGCTTGTGGCTCACAGTGAGCTCCTCCTTCAATTACAAGACCTCAATTGGCTTGAATAGGTCTATGTGGGTCTTGGAAGAATCATATCTGTCAGTGTAAATAGCAGTCAAAGTCTATATATCAAGGAATCAAGCAACAGTAACAATATACAAATGTGGGAAAAAAGTAGAAAAATGTAATAAGATACATAACATTTACAAAACAATACTTCATTTCATAACATTAAAGTCGAGCTGAACCCAAAAATGACTTTTCTTTTCTTTTAGTTCAAATACCTGGGTATGCAGTGCACCTATTTAATAATGTATGCAAAGAAAATCACAACAATCTAATTTCTTTAGTTTTTCACACTTTTTCACATCAAAAGTTCATTTTTCAAGATTTCATTGATAACACTAATGTACAGTTTGCTGACGTCACCTAGTACTATCAAATTTCTACCCCATTTCAACCAATCATATCACGACATGCAGCTGTCAATCAAATCTTCATTTCAGGATCATTTTCTCTTCCAAATGAAGTAGAAAATGGCGCCTAGTGCCTGTCAACTGGCAGAATTCCTATCCCATAAACTAACTACTAACTTGGCGAATTGTTAGAAACATGAACAAAAAACAAAAACTATAATCTCTAAGAATGCAAAGAAATGTAATTGGCTCGTTAAAATGCGCATTCCAGGGATATCGTATCGTTACAGCAGCGATAATGGCGCGCGCATCCGAGAGCTTGGTTGTCAGGGGTTGCACTTCGGAGATTCCAGGCCGACGTGCTGCACTCTCCGCTCGGCAACACGAAGGCAGCTGGCTGCCTGCGGCTCGCTGAGCTCCACTCAGCCACTCAGCCTCCCGTCAAAAGGCTCTTCCCGAGGGGAGCGCCACAACACACTGACTCCCATTCGATTTGGAGGCGGAACACGCCAGGATTGGCCAAAGCCCAATCCAGTCCCCAGAATTGTCAAATAAAATCATCAACATGATACTATGACCCGCCTCTCAACCTGTCATCTTAGACAAACTATGTTTTCAGTCTGAAACGGACTCATTATGCACGTGACGAACAGGTTCAGTTCCACTTTAAAGTCAACTCATCCACATTGGGTAAGGAAGCAGTTTAGGGTTAGTGCCTGAAAGTGGAGGGAAGAGGAAGACAGTAAGAACATGCAACATCATTCACAGCTTCACAAATCTGGACTTAACAGGTCCAGCAGCAGGGGCCCCCAAACTTCGTTTTCCCTGGCCACATTAGCCAGGTCTGAATCCCAGGGATCCCGGGGTGTTCCCAGGTCAGCGTGGAGATATCATCTCTCCACCTAGGCCTCGATCTGCCCAGTGGTCTCCTCCCAGCTGGACATGGCTCGAACACCTCCCTATAGGAAGGCATCCTTACCAGAAGCCCGAACCACCTCAACCTCACCTCAACTTTTTTGTTCTCTCTTCTGTCATGAGCATGTATTCCTGGCCATGCCCGTAGCTACCATTGAGGACACCGAGGTCATGACCTCTGTATTTTCTAAAAAAAATAAAATAAATAGCCCCGGCCCCCAGATCTATTCATCTGTCATTGATGTTTTAAAGCCCTCATAAATAACATGATATATGACAGTTGATCAGAAATGCAACAATTTGCTTCCTCTCTGTGTGCTATAGAAGGAAGAGACATAACTCACCACAACGTTCACATTTTGCATTGGGGCTAGATTGGGGCTAGACTTTGGGGACAGTTCTATTGAAGTGAATGGGTAAGTAACTCCCCTGTAAGTGATGTTTGTGTAGATGGGCCATTGTATTTAATTGAGCAGTATTCTGCCATGTGACCTGTATGCAGAATATATAATATATGGGGAGACATTTATTTTTTGTATCATTGTAAAGCAACAGCACAGTAAGGAGGATATTAATCTAACATGATGTCTGTAGTTCTTTATAGATCTAGCCTCTTAATTTTGCTCTCAAAGTGCACCAGATTGAAGCATTTTACTTTAAAATGGACAACATTTTCTATCCTGGACCCCCCACACCGCTCTAAAATGACCTTGGTATTTCTCAAACCCTGGCTAAGGGCCTGTTCCTGGCTGTATTTTCATTTTGTACGACCCGTAACGTATGTCTTGACATTGTCTGAGATGGTCCATTAATGTCGGTTCGCAGGTTCAGCCGTATTGCATATAAATCCTGTGTTCTATAGCGTAGTAGTGGAGAAGCTCAACTCACAAGTGTTGAGTGTATCTGTGGTGCGGTTGTATGTTGTGGGAAGCAGTATGTGGGACTTTGTTGTTTAAGAAAATAAAATCTGTACCTTATTTAAAACGGGGACGTTTTCTATTGAGGGGGGGACGTATGTAACAGACTGTTCTGTAGTGTACTCTTATTTTGATGTCCAGAAACGGAAGTGAAGTGTGGTTCACTCTCGCGCTGTTTCTCTCTCGACCCTGACCAAGTAAATGGATGGCAGCAGCTCCCAACTAGAAGCGGTCTCTGACTCATTATTTCATCCATAAATATATTGCATAAAGAACCCAAAAAACTTGGTTACACTATTATTAGTCTCGCTGGCCAGCCTCCCCTCCCTTCCGTGAGAGTCGTCTGGCTGCACGGAAACAGGCTACTGGGATAAGCCCTCCAGCTAACGACAGAAACCTACACGCTAGCTCGTTGCTACATGCAGAAAACGGCAAGTTGGATTGTTGGAAAGTATTTTCCAAGGGTACTGCCGCTAAGCGCCGCCCATCGCAATTCCACAATGAAGACCTGCACCGCCAGACTCTTCTCACAGAAGGGAGGGGAGGCTGGCCAGCGAGACTACACTATTATTACTATCACTCACACTGCTGTATATAAGATAATATTATGTACCTCACATATTAACTTCCATTCAATGGTACTTGACAAGGATTGTAGGAGGAGGCACACATTTGTGACACTTTCGTGATACCGAGACTTTCGTGTATATAGGCTACCTAACTTCTATTCTATTCTTATTGTTGTGTTTTTGGTTTCTTCTATGCTTCCTTTATGTCTCTATGTTTATATTCTTCCCTATCTGAGTGTGAGCAACCCTAATTTCCCCCCGGGGATCAATAAAGTTATTCTGATTCTGATTCTCTTGTGATATGGCTGAATTGCTTGGTTTGACCGGGTAAAGCTATTTTATAAGCATTTCCCGAAATGTAGATGGAAAAAAGAATGCGAGATGAAATCCCTTGGTGCATTTGCCTAAACCGGAAGTGGGCGTGACTATACAAATCCAGTTGGTCTAGCAGTCCAAATCATGGATGTATTAAAAGAACTGGATAGGGGACGTGCCACGCCCACCCATGCATTCGGACGGAGGCTGCTCACTGGCGCATGAAGCCATCATGGGGGGTTTTTCTTCCTGGTTTTACTTCCTGACCATGCGGCCCAAGGCGAAGTGCGCATGTGTGCCATCACGTATTCCATGACGTCTCCCACCCCTCCCACCCATGGATGTAGATGTAGATGAAGAAAATACACCGTATACGGCTCTTAGTGGCTTCTGAAGAAAAAATACCCCATAAAACATTAGTTGATAATTAAAAGAGTCGTTTTATACTTTGAGTGACACCCGGACAAAATCCCCCTGGGTTTAACAGCTGCCGGAGTCCCCATGCAAGTGGATGGGAATTTTCCTTTCGGCTGCATGGCGTCACGTGACTTGCAATACAGAGCTTCGCCACCATGTTCAAATGGCTTCATTCCTGGGGGCTTGGTCCAAATAGTGAGAGAAATGCAAAAAAAAAAAAAGTGTTGCAACCGTCCCCAGTCTCCCCTACGAGTCTACTGGTCGTCTGGTCTACAGTGTGATGCACCTGCAGGGGTGGTCTAGTCTCCTCTCCTCCCCCCCCCTCGGCCTGTTGCTTTAAGCAGTGCGTCCTGCCGGCCGACAGGAGGCGTGTCTCCCACGGCCACCACCACACACACAGGCGAGGGAAGCGAGTCTCAGAAACAAACACACTCCTTCAGTCGCCTCCTGTGCTGCTCTGGAGACGACTCCCCCAAACGGCAACAACACACAAGGTAAGCTTCAAAGTTGACACGTTGATTACATGCCAGCCAGCGCGTTCTGTGCGTTTTGGGCACGTCCAGACTGAGGATCGCTTTGGAAACAGCCTGTGAAGAGACTGAAGTAAGAGCGTTTTTACACCGTGCCCTACCTACCTACCTACCCCTAGCCTGCGTAAACCACGTGAACAGTTGAACTCACATTTCATTTGGGTCTGGTTCTGACGATTCGACGAACCAAATTAAATGTGAGTTCAGGTGACGGGCTGGTTTACCAGGCTACCCGACTAGTACCCCGGTGTTACGCGCAAATCAACCCCCCTGTACATGCGCGCAGTACACAGAAAAAGCCGTCAGACTGTCAACACCTCGCCGGGGCAGGATTGAAGTTCCTCTCGGTGGCTGTTTCCAGCCTCATCTGTGTCTGTGTGCGTTTCTTTAGGGGAAAAGCCGCTCTAACTGGAACGCACCAAAACATCATTGAGGTAGGTTACTTACGACTCGCCTGTTTAATCAACCGCTGAAGGAGAGACGTGACGTGACCTCTGTGTCTTTGCCCGACCTCTATTTGGAGACGCGTGTCACCTTTTCGCCCCCCCCCCCCCCCCCACCGGGCTGATGCCTTCACTGTTTGCGGGGTCGAAAGAGGCTTTAACGGGGGTCGTTAAATAGCGCGATAAGAAAGGAAAGGGGGGGGGGGGGGCACAGTCGATGAGCGCATTAGCCTTAAATAAACTTTCTCAGCACGCTGCGTTGTCTGTTGGACTTTTGCTCAGCCCCTTAAAAAGCCGCACAGTAGAGGAGCATTTGAGGTGTAAAAAAATATAGCAGGGCCGGAATATTCTTTGGTCAATTCTACAAACACATAGGCTATAGATAATATAGAGCTACACATTATAGGCTACGAAGCACCTTGTACTCATTACAGAGGGCTGGGTTCTATCAGGGAACCGCGTTTTTATTTTTTGTGTTTAATCTTATTTTATTTTTGATTTGATTTGATTTGATTTGATTTATTTTAGTTTGGGACAGTTTTCCCCTTAGCCTATTATTATCTCTCAATTCAGCAAACAATTCCTCGCTGGCATTCATTCCATTGCGATAGACCAAACCGACTGACAGCGTTTTACATTTTTTCCAGATATTAAAAACTAATGAAAGCCTATAATGATAAAGTCATAAACCAGCATGCAAGTTCCATGCACGCTGTACTTGCATCTACATTTCCATCCTAATCACTTAATTCTAAGTGCAATTTTCTAGAATCAAATATGGATAACCTGCAAGACATATTTCTTATGGGCCTATATTATATTAAGCCAATTGCAAAAAAGAAAAGAAGTGTGTGCACTCTTGGTAGTTCCTATGTGTTGATGACCACAATGCATGCATCACCCACTGATAATAATGTGGCTGCATAAAACATGATCTAAACATTAAGGCATATATCATCACGACATACATGTAGGCTTTCAAACAAATATTATTTAAAAAATTGTATTAAATCTCGAGGTGATTGCGCCTATCCACACTACGTGGAAAAATGGTGGACATATAATGTAGAAGTGCTTTTAAAAATGCCAGCAAGTCGCCTGCATCGAGACATCTCTCAGTTTGGCATGGGGGAAGTTGAATGGAGAGTCTCTGTCCATGGTGCTGAAACCTCTAGAGTCACAGCATAAAGAATCCTGTACAGCAGAAGGCATCACTTAGCGTGAATGTGAAGTACTGTAGGGCTGAACGATATGCACAAAAATTCATATTGTGATTATACTGACAAGATATTGTGATATGATGTTTACTGGGAATGGCAATTTTTCTATTTCATTTTCACTGAAAAAGTCAAATAAAAATGATTTGATTTTTACTGGGGTCTGTACCAAAGAAGCATGTTCCCTTATGTCTGGAGAATAGGATTTGTAGGTTGGGGCATCTCTGTAGCTCTCCACTCCAGGCTAGCACATGCTTCCTCCGATACATGCGCAGTCGCCAGCCGCTTCTTTTCACCTGACTGACAGCGAGGACTTTCACCAGCAGGACGTAGCGCATGGGAGAGTCACGCTATTCCCCCCTGGTTCCTTCCTATCCCCCCCGCCCAAACAGGCAGACCAGAGGAGGCACTATTGCAGTGACCAGGACACATACCCCACCGGCTTCCCACCCGCAGACATGGCCAATTGTGTCTGTAGGAATGTCTGGCCAAGCCGGAAGTACCGCTGCACGGAATTGAACCCGGGAAATCGGAAAATAAAGTCCATTCAAAACAGCATCAAACGCTCTGTTACGGGATACATTAACAATTTCTTGGAAATGATTTTTTTCTTCATATTGGTGGTTGTTTGCCTTATGATGCTTGGTCTACCCTCATTATTTACTCTTGATATGTTGGACCTCCAGAAATGCAAGAGAAGTATCCTCATTTAGAAAGATTCCTATTTTGTCTCATTGGATGTAATCATGTCCTGTAGGCATCAGTCTCTCTGTCTCTAGCTATATAGACTATAGTCCCATAGGTCAATATTTCAACCCCTACCCCCTTGTGACTCAATTTTAAAGGTCGAGGGGCGCTCAGTCAAAAAACAAGGGGTAGGGTAGGGGTAAAAATGACGAAATGGGAAATTGCTTACTCAATAAAATGAACCTTTTATACATGTTATGGTGTTGAGATCTTCTGCTCAGCTGTTTGACAGACCTTCTCGTTCAACTTGAGGAGAGCAGCTACAGCAGAATCAGAAGCGGATATACTGTAGGCCAATCTTCAATCCTCACGCTTGAATTTCACATTATTGCACCAGTTACAGTACAGATCACGTGACAGATTCAGATTCAGATACTTTTATTGCCATGCAACCAGGTTGGTGGTATTTAGTTTCAGTACATGATGTTGTAGCTCTGACATAACATGGAAACAGGACATTGATACATTTAGACAATTAGACAGTTACACCGTTCCCACTTCCAACAATAAATACATAAATACAGGATACAAGACCAACAGACGTATAGTTAGGGTGAGGGGGGAGGGTCTCACCAGTGACGGCACGGATCACGTGACACTCGCCAGTGACAGCACGGGTCACGTGACACTCAAGTCAGACACTGCTACCCCCCCCCTCCCCCCCCCGGCAAAAAAAAAAGTCTCACATTCAATTACATGTCGAGGGTCAGAGGTCATCTCACCCGCTGTTGTCTCAGTTTATTTTTCAACGCGGGGGAAAAAAAGGACAAGTTCCAAAAGACAGCAGCCGTGTTGGAACCAGCGGCTATTCATCATGTTGAGTGTTGAGTGTATAGTGTGTACTGTGTAGTGTATAGTGTATAATGTATAGTGTATAGTGTGTACTGTTTAGGGTATAGTGACAGGCTTGGTTCACAGAGCCTGAGTCAGTGCAGTCCCATGAACAGAGAACCCCCCCCCCCCCCAAAAAAAATAAAATAATATATTGATTTATTTTGCATGCACAGAAGCAAACACACACACACACACACACACACACACACACACACACACACACACACACACACACACACACACACACACGGCAGATAAAATAAATAAATAAATGAATATTATTAATGATAACATTAACAACAATAATAATAATAATAATAATGAGAGGGAAGGAGGGAGTGGGGGTGGCTATAGATGTAGATAGATGGATCAGCTGTCTGCAGCGCGGTCAGCAGCAGCAGCAGAGAGAGAGAGATCTGCCCGCTCCGCTCCCGCTGCTCGCCGCTCCGCTCCCCGTCAGGAGCTGTGCGGCAGTGCAGCGCAAAGACTCAGGCTGCGAGGACCGCTCTCTCTCTCTCTCTCTCTCTCTCTCACACACACACACACACACTGTCTCTCTCTCTCTCTCTCTCTCTCTCACACACACACACTGTCTCTCTCTCTCTCTCTCTCTCTCTCGCTGTCACACTGGGCGCTTCAAACACAAACCCTCTGCTCTCCCTCACACTCTCTCTCCCTCTCTCTCTCTCAGGCTGAATGGATTTCCTCCAGCCGCGCGCTGCCTAACATGGATGCCCCTCCACCCGCGCCCCCCTCCTCTCGCTCCTCCTCGGCTGAGTCGGAGGGCTGCTCGCGGCTGCTGGCGCAGTGAGCCGCTGTGCGAGCGGACCCAGGCAGCGCTGTTTGAGTGGACCCAGGCGCTGTGTTGAGTTGGACCCAGGCGCTACCCGGCTCTCTCTCTCTCTACCCTGGTTTTGCCCAAATGGATCTGGGGAAGGAGAAAGCCTTGCCCTCTCCTGCTCGGCCGGCGGCGGTGACCATGCGGTGATGATGCTGTTGGCTTCACGCTGAACGGGGGCGATCAGAAGGAATATACGAGCCCAGCGATCCTGGGCACCCAGGCAGGCGAGCACCATGACGATCACCTCCCTGCTTCTAACTCGCGTGGGATTCCGACTTCTGCTGCTCCTGGGACAGTTTGTGGGATACTCTCACGGGATGCCGCATGTCCTCCGATTCGGTGAGAAGCTTCTTCTTCTTCTTGTTCTTCTACTTCTTCTTCTCGTTCCTCCTCTTCCTCCCCCGTGTGTCGTGTGGAAGTTGTTCCTCTTCTTCCTCCTTTGTGTCATGTGGAAGTTGTTAACCCAGTGGGGTTGTTTGGAGAGTCTCTTGCACTAAAAGCACGTCTCCAAAATGTGCATGCATTCACTGCCATGTGGGGACTGTAGTTGAGTCTCACTGAGGGCGGTTAGGAGCTCATTCACAACACCATTGTTG
>NC_139640.1:3585559-3718059 GCF_964638095.1 Poromitra crassiceps
CAGTGTGTGTGTGTGTGTGTGTGTGTGTGTGTGTGTGTGTGTGTGGTGTGTGTGTATATATATACACACACATATACATTATATATATATATATATATTAAATCACACTGAAGGTAAACACAAAAGGAACACACACACACACACACACACACACACACACACACACACACAGAAAACAATAACTAATTAAAAAGAATAAATTATTATTCTTTATGTATCTGATCAGACTGCAGAGAAAAAGCATGTATTTTACCATTTACTAATCTGACCAGAACCACATATTATTACATGTTAATTCATAATGCCATCTGTGACTTTGTCGCTATAATTGTCATTGTTGTCACATTGTTTCTTTGACTAAAACATACAAATAATTTAATTCTTCAATCGATGATGTACAGATTAATTAATTAATTAAAGCTGGAATTGTTTCCCCCCCCCCCTTCTTTCTATCTATGCAGTTGTAGGCTCTAAATCAGATTTTGATGTGTGTGTGTGGCAGAGAGAGAGAGAGAGAGAGGAGAGAGAGAGAGAGCGAGCATTGGTCCTCTCTCTTTGTGATGGAGTCCTTTGACCTTGTGGCCAGTCGATGCAATGACACATGTCTGAAGAGTTGTGTGGTGATTTACTGTGTTCCCAACTTCCGCATCATCCCTTTCTGGCAGAAAGCCTTCAATGCAAAATGCTCCCATGTGCAGACAGACGACAGCAGCGGACTTGGAGGGAGTCGGGGGGCGGAGCTACAGCTGGATAGTTAGGGATGCACCATGATATCGGCACGTCATTGGTCATCGGCCGATAAAGGCTCTATAATGAAATATCGACCCGATATGACATTTCTGCCGATATGATGATGGCCGATATCATCCAAGCCTGTTTAAGTAGGATGAATCTTACAGTTCTTAATGCAAATGTTACACATAATAATAGGGCATGTTTTATATCCTAAGGTGATATATCGGATATCGACAAGAAAAAAATCCAATATCATGCATCCCCAATTATGACCTGAATCTATCTGGATGGACAAAAATGCCTTGCGGTTGCTTTTATTTTTTGCACATTTTTTAGTTTTTCCGGGGGCAGCTATGGGCCTGGTATGGACTGGTATGGACTGGTATGGACTAGTATGGGCCCTGGTATGGACTAGTATGGGCCTGGTATGGGACTGGTATGGGCCTGGTATGGACTGGTATGGGCCTGGTATGGACTGGTATGGCCTGGTATGCAGCAGAGCAATCTATTAAGAGAGTGGCGCCATTTTTCGCCCCCAGTGGTACTTGGGCCAATTTCCCCCCTGCTGCCGCGCTCGCTGCTCCACCCCCTCTGCCGATCTGGGGAGAGCCGTAGACTAGCACCATGCTTCCTCCCGACACATGCGCAGTTGCCAGCCGCTTCTTTTCACCTGACAGCGGGGGAGCTTCACCGGCAGGACGTAGCACGTGGGAGGATCACACTATTCCCACCAGTACCCCGACCGACCAGAGGAGGTGTAGTGCAGCGACCATTATGTTGTGTTTTATCTGCAGACTAAGCAGCCATAGGCTTTAAGGTTATATAAAAAGCATTTATTTTTAAGCGGTACAAACGCTTCTAACGGTGACTTTGTCAGTATGAGCCTGACATGTACCTTACCAAAAAGTTCACCTGGAAGGGTTAGGGTTAGGGAAGCGATGTCACTCAGACAGCCGTGTGTGTGTGTGTGTGTGTGTGTGTGTGTGTGTTGTGTGTGTGTGTGTGTGTGTGTGTGTGTGTGTGTGTGTGTGTGTGTGTGTGTGTGTGTGTGTGTGTGCGTGCGTGCGTGCGTGCGCGCGCGCGCGTGCGTGCGTTGAATGCGTTTGCAATTGCCCAACTGTGATGTCACCCGTGATTTGGGGTCTGGATCAGGCAACAAGGAAGAGGGTGTGTGTGTGAAGTGATGGCACCCAACTGGAAATGTTGTCACGCAATTGCTCGACTGTGATGTCATCAGGCCGTTGTGATGTCATCAGTGATGTCACTCAAGCAATTACACAGATTGGCACGAATCCGTACGGATCAGCCCCCACGGTTCTTCGGAACGCGGTTCGGAACGTGCGTGGTCCGCGGACCGCTCCCCCCCCCCCTTTTTCCTTGCATTTAACGTTTAACGCTAGTGTATGAGAACGCCTGCAGCGCAGCCAGACCCAGACAGGCATCATCATGGCGAGCGCAAGTAGGAGCCGACAAGCAGCTGAATGTGAAAAGCCTCCCGCATCATTTAAATCAGCTGTATGGGAGCATTTTGGCTTCCCTGTCAAATATGATGATGACGGGAGAAGAGTGGTGGACAGAAGCGCTACGGTATGTCGGCATTGTGGCATGAGAAAGCCATAAATACATAAATTGATTTTGACTTTAACTATGGTAATTATGGTATGGCGGCTCTCTCTCTCGTACGCGTGAGCTTCCTCATCCCTTCTCCCCGCTGTAAAGTCTCTCTGAAGGCTGTGGCTAGTGGCTACTAAAGACAGCATCACAACAAATGTATTTCAACACCTCTGAAAAAGCACAGGAATGCGAGCAACGTGTCGCGGGCTGCACAAGATAACGAGAGCCACAACACACACACACACACACACACACACACACACACACGCAAACACGTTATCACCTGACAGTGAAATGTTGCCTTTAGGACACATAACAACAAAACAACACGTGGGGCCAACGAGTAAGTAGCTGCAACGTTATGTTTCCAGACTCACCCTGTCTGTACCCTTGTCAAGTGACTGCAGGTTAGCAAGCAACAGCCAGCAAGTTAGGCATAGCAGCGCCACGCTAAAACAGGAAGTTGGGTTGTTCTGCCTTCAAAGTAAAAGCATATATTGTGTCACTTATGAGAAAAAAATATTTTTTGAGCTGTGCAGGGCAACAAATGGTTAGAGAACTATAATAGTATTACAAAATCGAAAATCTAATTTTGAGAAAAAAAATCTGAGATTTTTTTTTTTTTTTTTTTTTTTTTGCTGATCCGTGCCAGCCCTATAAGCAATTATCTTCTTCTTCTTAGTTAAAATTGGTTAAGTGGTGTCTGTATGTGTGCCCCGCTTACTTCAGCACCTGGATCTGATTCTTGTATTGACTGATGTACTGATGTACTACTAAAACCTGTATTAAATGCATTGTCGTGTCTGATTTGACAGGTTATGTCAAAGCATTTCATTTGGATTCGGTGGCAAAATGCTCTATAAAAACCAAAGTATGTTTGTGACGTTTTTTGATCTACTTTACTAGAAAAAATAAATAAATTAACATTTGAAGTAACAAGTTGTTTTGTGCTAAAATAGTGATGTCCGTTAGATTTGGTTAGGTCAGAGGCTGAGCTATGGAATATTACATCATCCGTCTTTGCTCACTACATCTTAGCGTTTCTCACCCTCAGCTGTGCATTACAGGAAGAGAGCAGAATATATCTTACACCTTGTTTCAGTCATTCATTGCCGCATAGATGGTGGGTTTCACCCCCGCTGGAGTGCAAACCAGGCCGTTTAGAAAAGCAACATTGAAGACGCTGTAAGTGATATGTTTCTGTTTAAATACGTGTTAAATAGCTCTACATTCTGATAGCCATCACGATATAGAGTGTTTGGTCAGTAACATGGGTCTCCCAATCCCTCCGCTCTGCAGTAAAGAGAAAAGAAACGTGTGGAATCCTCTCTACTGATTGGATGAAAGTTGGATGGGATCCTCTCTCCTGATTGGATGAAAGTTGGATGGGAATCTTAGAAAATGTAGTTTCTGTATACTACCGAGCGGAGGACCCATGTTACTGACCAATCACTCTATATCGGTGAAGGCTGTCCGAAAGTAGAGCAATTTAACACATTATTTTTTATTGTATTTTAATTTTAATTTTAATTTTAATTTTAATTTTAATTTTAATTTTAATTTTAATTTTCATCTTTATTTTAATTTTGGTTTTGGTTTCTATACCACTTACGGCACCTTAAACAAAGCAGGAACGCATCAATTGTTGGCTCATGGAAGCGCTCGTTGGATTTTACCCTGGAGCCCGGGTTTGTGTTGAAAAGGTAAAGAGAAAAACGAGACTTATCCGGAGCAGTTTTTGTACGTCTCAGTGCATCCATAGATAATGGCACTTTGTGATGTCAGCAGAACAGAGAAGATGGGTTACATTAGAACAGAGAGATGATGGGTTACATCAGAAGATGGGTTACATTAGGTGTGTCGGCGCTGGCTGCTGTGCTTGGCATTAGCGTGAAGGTCACCGTCTAATGAGCAGATGAGCTAAATGTTGCAGGTTGAAGGCGAGAAAAATTCCCACCTACCAGCAAAACAACTGGCTCTCAGGGAAGCCAAGCTGTCAATAACTGAAGTGAAAAGTTGACATTATCCTACAGGCACAGGAATAATTGGCTCTGCCTGCCCCCACCCCACACCCAGAACTTAAATAAGGAGATTTGCTGAGAACGCGAGCCACTAAGTGGATCATGCATGCCATCCTTCAATGAACAAGCTAATTTCCCGTGTGTGTGTGTGTGTGGGGGGGGGGGGTGTCCTGGTTTTTCCTGCACAGAGGAATTCTTGAACCCCCCCCCCCCCCCCCCCCACAGAAAAAAGTTTTAGTCTTATAAATTAAAACATCCACTAAATTGGGAGGGACATTAATTTATTCATTGATTTTTTCGTTTGCACAAAAAAGAAGGGAAAAAAGCCTGACAATGACCGATATATTTGAGTTCAGTCCCACATTTTGTACCTTGAAATGGCTTCCTTGGTGAAAATGGGGGTGCTGTAAAAAAACACATGGCTCTATACGTTCTGACAGTGACTGATATACCCTGACTACCACCCCAACCCAAAACCAAGCATTTTTTTACTGTATCATTTTAGAGAAGTTCCCAGTTAAAAAGTCCCACATTTTTGACATTGGAATGACTTCAAGTCTGAAACTTGGGGTGCAGAAACAGTTTTTCCCCATCCACTTACATAGGGAAAGCACCAGCAGCGACTTTTTTCTGGGTGTCAAAGTCAAAAATGTCTCTTGATTATCAAGTTTTTTTATGGACAATTTTTTCTTTATTATGCACCTAGGCGTTTTTTTTGTGGAGCTCCCTCCCTCTATGGCTCTGGCCACTATAACTCTGGGCCTGGGCTCGCTCGTAAACACAAGCAGACATGTAAAGCTGTGTTCACACCGAGATATTTATTTTTCTCTCTGTCGCTTGATTCAACCCTTCGGAATCGCTCTGTCGCTCTGTTTAAATCACTCATCAACAGGCACACGAATTGACGGACATGTGGGGGCTATAACGTTACGCAATGTCATGATGTTTGTCCACTACGAGCCACCGTCATTGTTTACAAGCTAAGCCTATCAGCATGCTCCTAATGCGAGCTCTATACCGGTAATACAGACTTCACTTCAAGTCAGCTGTCAGCCTGTCAATGCGGTTTGTTGCCACACAATAAACCAGCAGTTTGTTCCAAGCCAGTGTGATCCTTGACTCACTCTCACACGGCAGCCAATCAGTGTTGAACAGCGAGCGACTGATGCCAGCGTATTTTCGCTCGAGTTGGAATATTTCATCTGGAGCGACGAGCGTATTTTCTCCCTATCGCTCTGTCTCTGTCGCTCGGACGCCCAGAGATTTTTCTCCCGGGCGAATATACGCTCAATCGCTCGTTTGCATTGACTTTGTATGTAAACTGAATGCCAGCGAAAAACTTTAATAGGTCGGTGTGAACGCAGCTTCAGTGTCACATGACCTCTGGCCGCACATCACGTAAGTAAAACCAGGAAGAAAAACCTCTTCTAAATGCTTCCTGCACAAAATGAGCAGCTTATGTTCAAATGGATGGGTGGGTGTGTCCTATACCCTATCCAGTTCTTTTCATACATCCATGCACAAAACAGGAAGAGGGCGTTCTAACGTTTGTCCTCCAGGGACAGGGAACAACGGGGCTTATGGGAAATGTAGTAATTAGGTCTACTTTTGATTTGGATAATTAGGCCTACTTTATTTTATTAATTTCAGCCAAATTATGGACAATTCTGCAATATTCCATGTTTTACAGTTGATTCCATTTTTATTACCAAATTCCATGATTCTGTCTGTTTTTTCCGTTTTTGCGGAAATCATTTGGCCCTAATCTAAACGAGGCTAGCTCAGAACCTAGCATATGGCCAGCGCGATAAAGCGTTCACGAACATCGGCACTCAAATCGGCACACAAATTGGACTGGACAAAGCCAGATATAGGGCCCACAAAAAACAAAATGGCTGGCTGCTCCAATATAATCTAACTCCGAATTAACTAATAATTTAGCCAATTGGATGTCGGAGGAAAGAAAACCATCTGAAGCTTTCTTTGTTGGAGTCCAGGTATGTTTTACAAGAAAGTGCTCGTCATTGTGGACGATAACGTTATCTGACCTGGCTGGCTAACGGTGGATACTCCGCTTGCTTGCTGTGTACCGAGCTCAAAGTAGTAGGCCGTTTTACCCCCTGCGCTGTCCGCGACAAAAACAACTCTCTTCTTCATGAGGTTCATTTCGTATTTGGCGCCGTGACCGCCGGAAGTGTTAACACGACCCGGAAGAATTTGGCCCACTCCCCCACGTCTGAACATAAGGTGAACAGACTATCGGCAAGGCTTGAATCCGCACACAGATGCCTTGCAGGCCTTCTATGACCATCGGGAAAAAAAAAACGAGTCGACTCTGCAGATGTGTCAGACTCCACTCCTCCGCTCTGCCTGCCTGGTACAAGAGTGGGACAAGTAGCAAGAGAGAAATCCCTGTATTCAGTCGCTGTCTGAGAGCTTTATTCACCATGGACCAAACTATACATTTGTCAAACGCCTGACCTCTGACCCCTTCTGCTGAGAGCTGAAACAGTGTTGCGCAGGACCGAACTGCCCTCCTTTTCAACAGCGCAGAACACTAGATTGTGTGATTGTACGATGTCTCTTCTTATGTCACCGTTTGGTGCCGTTTTTCATGAACCGGTTTTATGTCCTCGGTGGCCGCAGTCCGAGACGAATTCCCTGCAGCTGCAATGAGGCCAATCCTACCTCACACAGATCTAAAGAATTAGTGCAGCGTACTTTATGAAGTGAGCCAGGTTTTTGGAATAGGAATATCGGTTAGTGTGCACCTCGATGTGACCGCTACGCTGTATACAGACACTAAGACACTTAAGACAAATACAGACACTAAGACACTAAGACAAATTCCTCGTATGTAACTTGCATACTGTGGCAATAAAAGTGATTCTGAAATGACACACACACACACACACACACACACACACACACATACAGCTACACACAGCTACTCCCTTCTGGTCGGAGGTACACATACCCCAAGATCAGAACCAACAGAGCGAAACATTCATTTATCCCCATGTCAATCATCCAGCTAAATAAGATGTGAGATTCAGGGAATCTGAAGTTTTTATTTGTTGTTTTATTGTTATCAGATATGCACTTTAAATATGCAGGGCTGCTAACACGTGCACTTTAATACACAGTATTATTGCGTATTTTTGTAGTATTTTTGACCACTACAGATGATTTTATGATTTTTACGAGTTGTGTATGTTATTTTAATGTGTCTCTGTGTCCTTATGTACAGTACTGTGCTGTACAACAAATTGCCTCCTTGGAGTTGCCTCCAAGTTTTCTACTACTACTACTACTACTACAACACACACACACACACACACACACACACACACACACACACACACACAGTACCACATCTTGAGATCCAACGAGTGATTTCCTGGTCATTTGTTTACTGCCTGCTAGGGATGTCACAATATATCGTCCCACGATATATCGCGATATCAAAACATGACAATACGTATCGTTGAGATGAAATCTCATATCGCGAGAAAAAGCAGCTGAACATGGTGGTTCACTGATCTGCATCTGATTGCATGCTCGCTCTCCTTTTCATTGCTTTGTTTGAACAGACGAGGGACGTTACAGACACGGAGGATGAAAATGGTGAAATGACTCAAATTAGCGTGGAGGATGCCCCCTCAACTTACAAATCGATCGCAAAAAAATATTGTTAAAATATCGTATCGTTATCGTGAACCCAATATCGTGTATCGTATCGTGAACTGAGTGTATCGTGACACCCCTAACTGCCTGCACTTCTTCCCGATTTGAATGAGCGAGCCTGTCACAACAAGGCGAGGTGATGGAGAACTAGTCGCAAAGACATAATAATAACATCAATTAGAAGCATGCTGGTGTTTATCACTGGATGAATTACATTTGACCCCAATTAGAGGAAGCCAATCTGACACGACGGCATCGTGTTAAGGGTGATCTCTTTTCAAATGAAGTAGCTAGATGTTAACCGTTGAACCATTAACTGACATTAATAATTTTGACCGATTTAATACTATCAGTTAATCAGTGAAAAAAAGAAAATACTTCATGCAGGCGATGTGCTGTGTAATTGTGTCTTCATATTTAATTGAATTGTTGAGCGTTGAGCAGCATTAATTGACGATTGAAAAGTATCAAGTTACTCTTTACCGTTACAACACAGTTGGGAGACACTGTGGAATTGTATGTTTTTTACGAACGCTTTCACAACAGGAAACGGACTGTCAGGGTGAGTGCAGAGCGACTGCATCGCCGAATGACAGACGTGCGCAAGTTAGATGCATTATACAGAGTGATTGAGATACATCTGTAGGCTATATGCATTGATTAACTGTTGTGGTGTGGCCCCCGAATGTAGGCTATTGGAAACTATGGCACGATAATGTATCTGTTTATTTCAGAATAAGGACGTATAAGAGGAGGGGCGACGTCCCGCCTACCTAATCGCTTTCTTACCTGCGGGGCCTCAATGCGCTCCTCATGTGAACAGACAGAGAGACAGACAGACAGAGAGACAGACAGAGAGACAGACAGACAGACAGAGAGACAGACAGACAGAGAGACAGACAGAGAGAGAGACAGACAGACAGACAGACAGACAGACAGACAGACAGACAGAGAGACAGACAGACAGACAGAGAGACAGACAGAGAGACAGACAGACAGACAGACAGACAGAGAGACAGAGAGACAGACAGACAGACAGACAGACAGACAGAGAGACAGACAGACAGACAGAGTGACAGAGTGACAGAGAGACAGACAGACAGAGAGACAGGCAGACAGACAGACAGAGACAGACAGACAGACAGACAGAGACAGACAGACAGACAGGCAGACAGACAGACAGACAGACAGACAGAGACAGACAGACAGACAGACAGACAGGCAGACAGACAGAGACAGACAGACAGACAGACAGACAGACAGACAGACAGACAGGCAGACAGACAGACAGACAGACAGGCAGACAGACAGACAGACAGACAGACAGACAGACAGGCAGACAGACAGACAGACAGACAGAGACAGACAGACAGACAGACAGACAGAGACAGACAGACAGACAGACAGACAGACAGAGAGCATAATGTACTGTACGTGGTGGTTTTTGTAAAATATCGCCGCTATGCAACCGCACAACGTTACTATTTTTAGCCATTTTGGATCAAATAAGCCAAACGTTCCCACTCTTTGACAGCGGCGCGCACCTCCTTGTTAGTGCAAAAAAATGTAAACAGGAAGTCGACAACCAGCAACCGCTGAGAATCATGGGAAACGTAGGTCCAGGAATAAGGTGAATTACCCAGAGCCAAAGTCCATTCAGTGCACAAACCCAATACAAGAGAACCAATTCTCCCATCTGAGATCTTCAAGACGCGGTTCCAGATGAATGGGAGACATTGTGAACTGGCAGAACACTCATTTTACTGTCGCTTTGACACTCAAATGAGGTTTCTCCTACGACACTCTTTACAAGCTTCAAAGCCCTCAATTATACCATTATCTGCAGAAAATCAGTCCAGGGATTGTCATAAGCACCTTTTCCATTTTCCTAATTGATTCTCATGGTAACAGATACGGAGATCAGACAAACTCTTTTTTTCTCTCAGCATATAGCAGTTAGGAATGAATGTAGACAGTGATACAAAACCAACAACGCTGAGCAGAGGTGCCTTTATATATTTAGACAGAAATTCACTGCTATTTCCCTTCTAAAGTGCTTTAGTGTTCATCCTACCTGTCTGCAGTATAACTGTGCTTTATACTCTGCAATCAGCACTTCTAACAGCAATAACCGCTCGGCGAGAGAGGTCCTTCGGTCACGAATGGTATATAAAAATCTGCTTTAAAACAAGTGAGCGCATGCCGCCGCAAATCAAATCTCATCGCGGCTAAATTAATGGTGGGTAATGTCTGGCAAAGGCAAGGACTGGTTTATGACATTGAGACGAGGGGGATCAGTAAAGCCGTTATCTGTTGCCAGCATTTTAAGCAACGCCTTTAAATCACATTCTGTGAAGACTACAGGGGCCATAAAACCCCCGGGGATCGCCCCGTCAAAGGAGCCGGCCATCGCTCCATCAAAGCCATAAGCCGGCCATCGCTCCATCAAAGCCAGAAGCCGGCCATTCCAATAGCTTTGTTTCCCCCGAGGAGCTATTTCAATAAATAAAACCAACCCACTCCCGCAGAAAAGGTCAGACGGCATGTATGCAAGCAATAACTGTATGACGCATTTTCGAGAGCGGACGCACACGCACGCACACACACACACACACACACACACACACACACACACAGACACACACACGCACGCACGCACGCACACACACACACACACACAGAATCCCAGCACCAGCTGGGAAAATGAATGAGTAACTCTCTCCCCTCTCTCAACAACTACTGTTGAAGTGCCCTTAAGCACCCAACTGCTATGGCCTGTGTGAATGTGTGACTGTATCAATGTAAGACCAGACATTGCTGGAAACTAGGGATGGGGCCGATCCGATCCAATATTGGTATCGGGTGCCGATATTGGCACTAATTCACGGATCGGATCGGATCGGATCGGATCGGATTTTTTTTTTTTTCCTTTTCTTCTGCAATTCCAGTGTGGGCCGCACAGGTGGCCGTAATTTGCCCATGTATAATAGTATCCTTCTTTGCCTTTGTATATTTTCTTAATTTTGTCTGCTTTTTGCAAGGTATATTTAAAAAAAAATCTTTACCTGACTTTACCTGATGGGGCAGCGCTCAGGTTTTATGCCTACTTACCCAGGCCAGCCTATCTGTGCCATTCTCTCTATGCACGCCCACCCAGGCCAGCCTATCTGTGCCATTCTCTCTATGCACGCCCACCCAGGCCAGCCTATCTGTGCCATTCTCTCTATGCACGCCCACCCAGGCCAGCCTATCTGTGCCATTCTCTCTATGCACGCCCACCCAGGCCAGCCTATCTGTGCCATTCTCTCTATGCACGCCCACCCAGGCCAGCCTGTCTGTGCCATTCTCTCTATGCACGCCCACCCAGGCCAGCCTATCTGTGCCATTCTCTCTATGCACGCCCACCCAGGCCAGCCTATCTGTGCCATTCTCTCTATGCACGCCCACCCAGGCCAGCCTATCTGTGCCATTCTCTCTATGCACGCCCACCCAGGCCAGCCTATCTGTGCCATTCTCTCTATGCACGCCCACCCAGGCCAGCCTATCTGTGCCATTCTCTCTATGCACGCCCACCCAGGCCAGCCTATCTGTGCCATTCTCTCTATGCACGCCCACCCAGGCCAGCCTATCTGTGCCATTCTCTCTATGCACGCCCACCCAGGCCAGCCTATCTGTGCCATTCTCTCTATGCACGCCCACCCAGGCCAGCCTATCGGTGCCATTCTCTCTATGCACGCCCACCCAGGCCAGCCTATCGGTGCCATTCTCTCTATGCACGCCCACCCAGGCCAGCCTATCTGTGCCATTCTCTCTAGGCACGCCCACCCAGGCCAGCCTATCTGTGCCATTCTCTCTAGGCACGCCCACCCAGGCCAGCCTATCTGTGCCATTCTCTCTATGCACGCCCACCCAGGCCAGCCTGTCTGTGCCATTCTCTCTATGCACGCCCACCCAGGCCAGCCTACAGTATCTGTGCCATTCTCTCTATGCACGCCCACCCAGGCCAGCCTATCTGTGCCATTCTCACTGCTGTTTTTACAAAGTGTGGGGAAAAAAGAAAAAATAATTTCAACAAATATTTGACTGAATTCACTTTTATTTGCCTTAGCGCGCTGCCAGTCTGAATGATCAGCTCTCTTAAATTGAGTGTAGCAGTGGTGGCTTTGTGAACATTAGACTGTGTCCTGGCCCACAGCCAACTGACTCCTCTGGTAAATATATTTCAATCAGTGCTCTAAGCTGCTTAAAATATTCAGATTTTCACTCACAGTGCGTGTTTATAGAAATTTGAAACTATGGCAGACTGGCAAAATCAGTTACATGGCTGAAATATATATCATTTCACACTTTTGGCAACAAAAAGGAAACGGGCAGGAGCATGGGCGAGGCGTTAAACCCCCCCATGCAGTGTGTGTGTGTGTGTGTGTGTGTGTGTGTGTGTGTGTGTGTGTGTGTGTGTGTGTGCGTGTGTGTGTCTCTGATACGGCTGGCTTTGAGATGCTCTGTCTCTCCAGGCATGTTCCTCCTCCACGCGCAAATTTTAATATGCCTCAGTCCTGAAATTATCATTCTAAAAGCCGCTTCCCCTCGCCTCGAAACAGAAAGTCGGCTCCCCGTTAGTTTTGCGCAAATAGCAAAAATAAGGCATAATGTATATTCGTCCGTAATTAGGCGAATCTCGGAGTCAGCGCCTCAGGAGGGGGGGTCTCATAGCCGCCGTGCCTCGCTGGGATGGCCCCGGAGAGGCCAAGTGCTGACTGGATAAACTCTGGAGTGGAAGCTGGAGGTGACTTACCGTGTGTGTGTGGACTCACCTCACGTTGGTGATGGTGGTGACGGTGCTGTTCTCTCGCTGTACCGGACACACTGAGGACATCACAGATCCGTTTCCCTGTATCAGTGTATTCCGGTAATACGAGTCAGCACGTTTAATGACACACCGTCCTGTACTCCCCACGATTGTATTCCCGTCATCCGTCCTACAACGCTCACGGATCTTCTAAGAGCACCACCACGCTGGTGCCTGTGGATGGAGAAGAAACGTGATATAACACTGTATTATGTTATATCTTATCTATAGAATGTGCAATACAATATTGTATATCTTATATCTTATCTATAGAATGACGGAAACCAGAAGGACACTCTGTCCCGTCCTTCCTTCTGTCCTTCTGCGTCCATTCGTCTCTGCGTCTGGTTGGCCCGATCGATCTGAAACTGCACAAATTGAGCTTTGGAATAAAGGCAGGACGTGACAAAGATGTTTTTTTCCATGATTCCAGATTTAAAGGTCCTATCCGTAAGTTTAGTATTTAGATACAGTATGGGGGAATGATCAAACGAGTTTCCGACACTAGCTCACGCGTCTTCTCCTTTGGCAAACATGACCATATTGCATTGTAGTATATGGGAGAAAATATAGGGTACATTCGCTGTTCACTATTTATTTATTTATTTATTTATTTATTTAAAAAGGATCCCCATTAGCTGATGCTTGTGGCACCAGCTAATCTTCCTGAGGTCCAAATACAATAATGCGATACAATACAAGTCTTATATACATATATTCGATCACATTTGTGTGATGTTTTGTGTGATGTTTGACAGTTATTGAGTGTTAAAGTGTGGACCAGTGACATCACTGGTCCACACTAACTCAAATTAATAACTCATTAACTCAAATCAACTCTCAATAACTGTCAAACTAGATTAATGATGAATAGTTTGACAGTTATTGAGAGTTGATTTGAGTTAATGAGTTAATAATTTGAGTTAGTGTAGAGCAGTGATGTCACTGGTCCACACTTTAACACTCAATAACTGTCAAATTAAATGACAGACTTCAAAACCGTTTACAGTTTTCTGATATACTACTGATGTTCTAATGATACAAAGCTGGTTGAAAATGGGCGGAGTGTTCCTTTAGTCCATAATTATTTTTGTATGCCGGTACTGGCATGAGTGCATGTGAGATTGATCTGGTGATGCGTTCTTGTCTTGTGTTGTGTCTTGGGAGTAAAGCTATAAGTGTTGGGAGAAGAGTTGTTTCTGAGCATAAAATAAAACTTAATGGCTAGACTTTTTGTGTAGTTCTGAAAAGTTGTAGCAGAGGAGTGTGAGAGTGCAGTACAGTGGTGAGTCCAAGGTGGAAAATTACCATGAATTTTATATGCTCTGTTGTAGAGTCTTGCTATGGGTTCTATGGTTTCCTTTGTCGTGAGTGACCAGATTGGAAGACAGTAGGATATTGTTGAAAGAAAAATTGCATGTAGGTATTTGAAACAGTGAGGGTGAGAAATGGTCTAATCTTACTGTAAACAAATAGTTTCTGATTTGCATTTTTGACTAGGTTATTGATGTGATGTTTGTAGGTGAGGTGAGTATCAAGTGTTACTCCGAGGTATTTATAGGCTTCTGTTATGGAATTATTATTGTTATGGTTATTTTATAGTGGAATATAGTGAATCAAATTAAAGTTGAGAATTAGGACACTGGTGCAAAATGGCCAACACGCTATATAGTCCACTATTTCTGTCATAGGGACCGCTTTGGAACAGGGGCTCCAGTCTTTGGGAAACCCTATAGGCTTATCCAGATGTCTCTATCGTCTCTCTCTCTCTCTGGCTGTTGAGACAGATGTTGGCAGAGCAGAGAGCCCCTCTGTCTGCCAGGTAACGGGCCTGTGATTGAGAACGGCAGAGACACCTCTGAGTCAATAACTCATTTGCAGAAGCGCTATGTATTAGAATGATCTTGCTGAGGGGAAGGTAAGCCTCCTCGCCGTCAGACTCCAGCACGCATCCTGCCCCCTCGCCTTCGCTAAAGAAAACCAGCATCATAATCTGCCGGGGAAAATCGATCAAATTCCACCAGCGGCCCACAATGCACCACACGCGCTCTTATCTGTCCATCGCCTGGATTTCTGCTGATACGCCATAAATCCAATACCCTCAATGTCATATTAACATTCCAGGCCCTTTAGATTGGCTGCCGGATTGAGACCGACGTCTGCCCTCTCCCAGGGGACGGATTATATGTCAATAATGTCCTCGGTGCCAGGGAGCGTCTTTCATTAGCTTGTATTTAGATTGAAGTGTCCTCTGTATGAGAGCCGCCGCCGCTGCTGCTGCTGCTGCTGTGTCTGTAAGTGTGTCGAAACAGTATGCGAAATGGTCTGTGCGTGCGTGCGTGCGTGCGTGCGTGCATTGATTGATTGAAAAGTGTATTTCTATAGGGACAGATACATAAACATAGAGCATTCACAGGAAACAGTCTTTGTTACATATCCTGACATTTATAGCCTAAGCTGGTTTGCTATGTTTGTCCCTAGATGTTATAAGGCAAATATAAAAACAGGCTACAGAATACAGTCTATAGAAGACAGCTGTTAGGTTACACAAAATATAAAACATAAAACAAATATACATGTGTTATGTACAGTATATAAGATATGTAGTAAATATACATTAGTGTGTGTAATGTAGTACATTAATAACATCAAGGAAAGCAACATAAGATTAGCAACTTAAAATGGGGAGTTTTATCCACACTCACACCCATCCACTCTCACACTTAGTCAATTACACTGGCAACATCCATCTATCCTACATACACACACACACACACACACACACACACACACACACACACACACACACACACACACACACACACACACACACACACACACACACACACATCTAAACAAGACACACATCTAAACAAGACACACACACTCACACACCCACCGCACACATGCACAGCAGATCAGTTACAAGTGAGAGCATGACTGCTGGCTCTTCAAATACTGTTTCACATTGAGTTTAAAATGATCCCAGTCGTGGTCTTGTTTAAGATATGTAGGTAATGAGTTCCAGTGTGTGTGTATTTGGTAGCCTGGGTCATGTGCACGAGTTGGTTGTGAGGGGGGCCTTCAGATGGCTGGTCTCCCCAAGAGAAGGGCCAAGCAGTTAGCGATGTATTGTTCACTATCTGCTGCACTGGTTGCTGCTCAATATGGAGAAGGCGTTTTCTATATCCATGAAGTGGCTACTGACTGTATGTTATCTTTCAGGGTTTCCTCTATATACTGTACATCTCGCAGAATAATATGAAAAGTCATGAAACATGTCATGAAGTCAGGACAGCTACTTGAAAGATTCTAAAATATAAGATCGCTTTGATTTGTTTGACTTTTTTTAAATAGTTTTGATATTATATTTGATAATAATAATAATAATAATAATAATATATATATATATATATATATATATATATATATATATATATATATATATATATATATTATTATTATTATTATAATCGCTTTGATTTGTTTGACTTTTTTTAAATAGTTTTGATATTATATTTGATAATAATAATAATAATAATAATAATATATATATATATATATATATATATATATATATATATATATATATATATATATATTTATTATTATTATTATTATTATTATTATTATTATTATTATTATTATTATTATTATTATTATTATTATTATTATTATTATTATTATTATTATTATTATTATAGAGAGAGAGTAATGTTAGTTGAGTATAACTGAAATAACATATTTAGTGTTTTGGGGACCTGGCCAAGAAAAGCAGTACAAAGTTACAGACGCGACACACAAACATGACAATTAAATAACATGACTTTTAGAAATAAATGGTGCACACTGCAAAGCACATCCTGTTATAGAAAAGCCCATCTGTGCCGGCGTACTACACGAGCAGCACCTAGTAGGTACAACAAAACCCTTCAACAAAATCCTAGAGGAAACAGTCTTTACATCCACTACTGCTGTCACCCTGTGCGTTATTATCCTGTGTGTTATTATCCTGGGTGTTATTATCCTGTTTGTTTGCAACAATGTGGTTGCCAATTAGACCCTTTTGTAATGTGTGACTGCATTAATAGTGTTTATGTCCTTTGTATCTTGTATCTATTCTATGTGGACATAAATACATCCTTTACATGTCTGTGTGTGTGCTCGTGCGTGCGTGCGTGTGTGTGTGTGTGTGTGTGTACTCGTGCGTGTGTGTGTGTGTGTGTGCTCGTGTGTGTGTGTGTTCATGCTTGTGTGTGCTCGTGCGTGCGCAGTATATGCTTGTCCTTACAGCCCCATCCTTTCTCTACTTTCTGCCTCAATAGAGTAGTCGGCTCAGATAAGTCGACTGTGTGTGTGTGTGTGTGTGTGTGTGTGTGTGTGTGTGTGTGTGCGTGCGTCTATGGGGGGACAAGTGTAGCCTGGCAGTTACAGGGTGCGTCTCGTAACTGGAAGGTCACAGGACAGACTGCGTCAGTTCCTACAGAAAGGCCAGTCAGTCACGTGTCCTTGAGGATGATGCTGACTTGCTTACTCATTATAATGTATTTCTTTATAAAATATATTTGTATCTTTTCTTTTCCTGATTCCTTCTCCACCCAATTTTCTCCACAATTGCACTTGGCCAATCTGCCCTGCTGATTCCCGGTCGTTGCTCCACCCTCTCTGGCGATCTGGAGAGAGTTGTAGACTAGCACATGCTTAGCACATGCTTAGCACATGCTTCCTCCGATACATGTGCACTCGCCAGCCACTTCTTTTCACCTGACAATGCAGAGTTTAACTGGCAGGGCACAGCGCGTGTGAGGATCACTCTCTTCCCCGCAGTTATTAATAAACTTGGTCTCAGTGAAAATGACTTAATGTAAGGAAATGATCTGATACAAATTTGTGCCATATTTTTCTAGTGATGGCTAATGCGCTATAAAACACGATTAAACACGATTTCACACGGAAGCCTGTCTTTATTGTCACACGAACACCGATGTTGTCGTCACTGGTCGGATGATGATCTTCTGCATGTTTTTAGTGGGGGGTTATGTACGGAGGAACCCCCTGGGGGGTACGGGGAGAACATGCAAACTCCACACAGAAAGGCCCTTTCGACGAGATAGCCCACCTGGGCAGTAGGCACTGAAGATATGGGGGGGTCACAACTCCAGCGCCCACAGCGTCCCAGGCGAGAATCGAACTCAGGACCTTCGAGCTGTGAGGCGACAGCGCTACCAACTGCGCCACCGTACCCCCCCTATACCTCCTATTATGCACACTATGCCGGATTTACCCTCAATACCAACTGCCAACTGCAAAAAACTCTTCCCATGAGCCTCCTCAGCCGCCGAAGAAAGTACATTCACCTATTTTGACTGGGGAGTCACCCAAGAGGATGGGGGAAGGTGGCGCTGTGTTCTTCCTGTAGTCCACAGCCATCTCCACTGTCTTCTGGGCATTGAGCTCCAGGTTATTTTGACTGCACCACCAGGTCATCAGGTGGTCGATCTCCTGTCTGTACGCAGACTCGTCTCCGTTAGAGATGAGCCCTATGAGGGTGGTGTCATCTGCACCATCTACATCATGACCATCATGATCTTCATCTTCTGTGGGTTGTGTGAGCGCAAAGTGTGTGTGTGAGAGAGAGAGAGAGAGTCGGAGAGAGAGAAAGGCTGCCTGACAAGCAGAGATGTGTGAACACAGCGGTGAGTGCGTTGAGGCTATTTGTCAGTGAATAAATGCTACTACTGTACATCTAAACATGTTTCTGATGTCCGCAACGAGCCTCGTTATTCAAATCTTCAATTACAAACCTGTTTGTAATTGTCGCTTGTCCCTTGATCTGCATCTCATCTCATCTTTTTCTTTTTTCTTTCGTTCTCCACATGCCGCCTGGCCTGCTCAGCAAAACCTCGCTCTGTGCTCAGCTCCATAAGAGCAACAATAAGATTAAAGATAAGATACTCATAATTGAACATGATACGGGGATATTGTCGCACCGCGCACAGACACACGGACGGACCTTTAAAAGGGAGACTTTAGGAGCGGGCCGCGGTCATAATAGGCAAATGAGAGCACACTCTGGCACAAACTGGACCGTGCGTAAAGTCAAAATTTCATTGAGCCAGCCGCACTCTCGTTTAGTGTAGAACGTCGGATTGAATTTGCGAACTCGCCCCTGGCCAGCTCGTCAAGATAACTTTTGAGAATAAGGACAGGTGGTCAGCTCATTGTGCTTCACATGTGGCAGAAGCGGCATGTGGAGAACAAGAGAGAAAAGCAAACGACGAGAGACGCAGGTCAAATGGCAAACAGGTTTGTAATTAATGAAAAAAGAGTCCCGCACACTGTTAAATTGCAATCAAATTTGTTTTAATGTGACATTTCGGTCACCGACCTTTTTGTTTGAAAAAGGTCGGTGACCGAAACGTCACATTAAAACAAATTTGATTGCAATTGAACAATGTGCGGGACTCTTTTTTCACTAATTAGGACTTTTTGTCTTTGCCCGACGCACCTGTCCTGGAAGATGTGTGGAGTTTTTCTTCAATCAGGTTTGTAATTAAAGAATTGACTAACGAGGCTCACTGCGGCCATCAGAAACAAAATGTACAGTAGTAGTAGCATTTATTCACTGCATTCACACACCTCTGGCCGCCAGGCAGGCACTGTTGACACACACAAACAAACACACACACACACACACACACACACACACACACACACACACACACAGTCGTCATCTTTCACTATTTTGTTGACATCGCACAACCCTATTAGGAAGTCTGTGGACCATCTGATGGACTCGGGCACGGCAAAACACATTTTTCCCCGAGAAACTCCGGTGTTGCACAGACAAGGAGGCGGCCATTATTGTTTTGGTAGCGCAGTGCTAGTGGTGTTCCTGATTGGCCAACTTGCGCTTTCAATCACAGGGCACTGAGCGCGGTCGCCGATTGGCTCTTCCACTTTGCAGTTTCTGCTTAAAGCCCTCCAGGGCTTGAGGCCAGGCGGTCCCGCAGAATGCAATGAAATGTGAGTTTACGTGACCTGCTGGTTTACCAGGCTAGCCCAGGAGAGGGTCCATGATGTATTTGAGCTAGGACAGAACAAGGCGCTCGAAGGACTTCATGACGGGTTTGACGGGTTGGTAGTCTTTTAGTGCCACGGGCACTTGTCTTTTTGGGGACGGGGATCATAGTTGAGGACTTGACGCAGGCTGAAAGGTGGCATGTCCTCAATGAGGTGTTGAAGATGTTGGTGAACACTAGGGTTGGGGGATAAAAATCGATACACCATAGTATCGCGATATTTTGCCTGACGATATTGTATCGATATTTGGACGCCAAGTATCAATATTGCAAAAATAAATAAAACATTTTTTTGCAGGCCATGCCAGGCCACTGGGCTACTATAAACTTTAGTTCCAAGGCCAGCAGTAAACAAACGGTAGCATATTTTCATTTTGTTTTAACAGTAACAGTTTTGTCATAACAGTAATTTACAAATTCCCCAGTTACTGAATGGGCTGCACAAGATGTTTTGTATAAGTGAAGTTGCATTGTTCAAAAACTACCTAAATACAGTAGTCCACATCCAGTTAAGGTGGACTGTAACAAACAGTTCAATTTGTCAGGTGCCTATGACATGACTTTATGAAAGTTGTTGGTCTGTCTACTTGACAATGTTGCTGCAATAAAATGGTTGAAGTCAGATGTACAGACTGAAAAATTGTTCTTATATAAACCAGATGTTGACAAAGTTTTCCTTTGGGGACATCATTTGCAGTTGAAAAAGTAAGAAATCGCAATATATTGAAATATCGCAATATTCAATATATTGTAATATTCAATATATCGCAATATTCAATATATCGCAATATTGGCGATATCGCAATACTATTGTATCGTGACACAAGTATCGTTTTAGTATCGTATCGTGGGCATCTGGTGATTCCCACCCCTAGTGAACACTGGGTCCAGCTGATCAGCACAGTGCTTTAGGGCTAGAGGGTGAGACAGAGTCAGGTCCAGCTGGCTCTGGTGATGGAGGTGGGCCCAGCCCGAGTCCAACAGGCGTTCAGCCGATTCTGTCCGAGCCCGGACCCATTTTTTGTGTCTTTTTTTTCATTTTACCGGAGCCAAGCAGACATGCAGTGATGAGACAATCCGGCGGCACCAATCCGGCGCACTTACAGTAGAAGGTTTTGTAAACTAATTGGCTGTAGCAGATTAATAAATGCCATGGATACACTAAATGGGGCATTTATTGGCACTGCGACAACAGTGCACTTGCAAATAAGATAATGTTGACCGAGGCAATTCTATCAACACCAGCAAATACGGCTACGAGCAGCCTGAACATAATAGCCACATCCCAAACACAACACAAAACACTACACACACCACGGGTGGGTGCTGATTAAACACAGTCACACACAATCATTACGCACATAAGGATGGTATGAGAGGTACGATAATGAGGTATGAGAGATGAAGTTACCAATGGATAAGAATCAATCAAAAATAGAAAAATAATGAATTATGAATATCAAAAATAATAATTAATATCAAGATCCATGACCATGGGCCAGTGGTAACTTAGTGATAACAAAGTTAGCAGGGTACAAGGGTTAAGCGCTGCTTCTGAATAGCGCCTGGTGTGAACCCAGGATTTACTTTGAGCGTGCGTGCAAAATATACGGAGGTGGGACGAAACGAGAAGTGAACTACGGAAGCGTAAATGTGCAGATTATAGTCTTATTGATTGCGACTCCATTAGAACCTTATAAATAGCGCTACAGGTGAGATGAAAAATATGTATTTTGGATTTTCGGGTGAGCTGTCCCTTAAGGAGAAAGTGGGCTTAAGTGCAGCTCTCTCTCTCTCTGGGAGGAAGTCTTGCACACTGCTGACTGGAGAATAAAGGAACCCTTCAGGCGTTTCCTGGAAGTGCTGCGACATCACAACCAACAGGAGAACTGATTGGGGGGTATTTTATCTGCACTTCCTGGAGGCTGTGTGTATAAGTGTGTGTGCGCTATCTCATATCTCCTATCTCCTGCTATCTACGCTGGTGGAAACTATAGGGATGATATTGGCACATCATTGAAATATTATCAGCATCGGCCGGAAACGAACATTTCTGCAGATATGACAGGCCGATAAAATGACGCCTTAATTATGGCCCAAATGCTAAAGTAAAAATGTCATGTTTTACATCACCTGAGTTGAAGTAGTTTTCTTATTTTGCCCAGTGAATGTGTACAGTGTGAATGTGAAAAGCATTGTATTTATGTCAGCATCACCATAAGAGTAGGCATAATAATGTGTTAATTCTACTACAGGAGAGACTTAATGTTCTCCGAAATTGGATGGAAAAAAACTCTTGCATATATCGGCATCGGCAATCGGCCGAAAGAGTTGGAAAATATCGGCATATCGGATATCGGGGGGAGGAAACTATCGTACTAGTATATGATTTTGTTTGCGTGTGTGTTTTCCAGTGTTTTTTTTATTTGATTAAATGTTTTCATTGTTTTTGTCTCTTGTGTTGAACTGCAATCCTCCAGATCTGTGTCCTTTTGTAATCCTGAGGGGGATGTGTGTGTGCATCTCAAACACACTGGAACTCCCTATCCCCCGCTATGGTTTTGACTCATCATAACGTACGTGTGTGTGTGTGTGTGTGTGTGTGTGTGTGTGTGTGTGTGTGTGTGTGTGTGTGTGTGTGTGTGCAGAGGAAGTACCACCGAGCGTACCGGGTACAGCGGGGGTGGGGGGCACTTTGATTTCCCAAGATGTCTCAGTCTCTCTCTCTCTTCTCCTCTCTCTTTCTCTTCCCTCTCTTCTCTCTCTCCTCTCCCTCTTCTCTCTCTCTCTCTCTCTCTCTGTCTCTCTCTCTCTTATCTCTCTCTCCTCTCCCTCCTCTCTTTCTCTTCCCTCTCTTCTCTCTCTCTTCTCTCTCTTCTCTCTCCTCTCTCTTTCTCTCTCCTCTCTCTTTCTCTCTCCTCTCTTCTCTCTCTCTTCTCTCTCTCTCTCTCTCTTTCTCTATCCTCTCTTCTCTCTCTCTCCTCTCTCTTTCTCTCTCCTCTCTCTTCTCTCTCTCCTCTCTTCTCTCTCTCCTCTCCCTCTTCTCTCTCCTCTCTTTCTCTCTCCTCTCTTCTCTCTCTTCTCTCTCCTCTCTCTCTCTCCTCTCCCTCTTCTCTCTCTCTCTCTCTTTCTCTTCTCTCTCTTCTCTCTCTCTCCTCTCCCTCTTCTCTTCTCTCGTCAGTGATCGCCACAGAAGAGAGAGAGAAGAACGGAGGGATGAGGGGAAAGTGAGAGAAGAGACATGAGTGTGCATGTTTGTGTGAGACGGAGAGGGGGGGGGGGTTGAAGGCCAGGTGGGGGGGGGGGGGGGGGGGTTCGAAGGTCAGGTGGGGCAAATTTGCAGAAAAATCTGAAAGACACTTAGGGAGGGGGGGGGGGGTGAATAAAGGATGCTGCCTTTGAATGAAACATGAGTGTAAACGGCGGTGGGGGATAGATAGGTACCTCACACTCGGCTCGTCTTCCGCCCGGTCGACGCAGCACAACACCGAGCCCGCAGGGGGCGCCGAGCAGCTTACCTACCGCCTGTGACTTTCCTTTGTGTGTGTGTGCAAATTTACTCAAACAGATGCCATTTTATACTCCCAATATATCTAAAAGTGGAAATAAAAGATGTCTGCGATGAAAGTGACATTATTCATAAGACCTTGGACAAAATGTAGGCTATTTTCAGATTCAGATTCAGACAACTTTATTTATCCCAGAAGGGCAATTCAGTTTCACAGCCTACCCAACACCTTCAAAAGCTCACAGTGAGCTACAAACTTCAGACATGACAGGACGTAACGTAACAGCATGACATAACATAAACAAACAAATCATGTCAGAGATAACAGATCAGCCTCATATAAACATGAACAAGAAATATAAAAGTATGCATATATTTCTATATGTAAAGACATGAGAACATGTATAAGAAATAAAAGATATATATCTATATATGTATGAACGAGCCTAACCTGTTCGTCACAGACAGGATACGTACAGCCTGTTGTGCGCTCATATAAGTGAAGGCATTCATTTAAAATGACTACTGTCTGTGTTTAACAGCCTGACAGGCAACCCTATTTGTTGTCATTATGAATTCATTACTTAACTTGTGAATTTTCTATACTAATAATTGGAGTTGCACGATTTTAGATCAAATCAGAATCTCAATTTTCTTGCTTGGAATTGAAATCACGCTTCTCTCACGATTCAGCAACACAAAATCAACAAACTCTCTCTTTCTCTATAATGGGACTGTCACACTTTATAGACTAAATTCCAATTACATTTTAATTCTATTAATTTCTCCAATCTCCAGCTGGTTTATCCCACCAACCACAGTGTGTGCACACAGTGTAGCATGTAGCCTTAAAGGAACACTCCGCCCATTTTCAACCAGCTTTGTATCATTAGAACATCAGTAGTATATCAGAAAACTGTAAACGGTTTTGAAGTCTGTTATTTAATTTGACAGTTATTGAGTGTTAAAGTGTGGACCAGTGACATCACTGGTCCACACTAACTCAAATTAATAACTCATTAACTCAAATCAACTCAATAACTGTCAAACTATTCATCATTCATCTAGTTGGACAGTTATTGAGAGTTGATTTGAGTTAATGAGTTATTCATTTGAGTTAGTGTGGACCAGTGATGTCACTGGTCCACACTTTAACACTCAATAACTGTCAAATTAAATGACAGACTTCAAAACCATTTACAGTTTTCTGATATACTACTGATGTTCTAATGATACAAAGCTGGTTGAAAATGGGCAGAGTGTTCCTTTAAGTTTAGCCTTAGTTACACAAGTCTTTGGAAAATGACCTGCCTAATTCTTGATACATGGGTTCGGATACATGTCTCGGAGTCGGATCGTAAGTCGTGGGTTTTATTTTATTATTATATTATATTATTTTTTAGGTTTTATTCTTTGTCGATTCATTGACAAGAAGCCACCGTTTTCCGCCAAATTGAGCTCGGTCCAAGCCAGGAATGTTTGTTGACTTGTGGAATGCTAACAGAGATCACACCAGGACTGGCAAATGTAAACCGTGTATTCAATGATTTGAATCGGGGAGAGCTGTTCAGCAACACAATAATGTGGAAATGGTCTAATTCAACAAACAAGTGGGACATTTCCCTGCTTAGGGATACAATTACCCTAATTGAAAAAGCTGGACATGGATTGAAACTGGCAGTCCAATTAACTCTTACAAGCGTCTGTCGAAACCTCTGTTCAGTACAGTGCTACAGTAGCACACGTGGGCAGGTTTACAGTAACTATAGTGTGTGTTCCTTTTGGGCTTGAAACGGTTGCTGTTTGGAGTGTGAGAGGCCCCGCCCCCTTTAGTGACCAGACCAGCCATTTTAGCCATTATCTTATTATTACCCTTATCTTATTATTATAATTAGAGAAGTAAGTGTGTGTGTGTGTGTGTGTGTGTGTGTGTGTGTGTGTGTGTGTGTGTGTGTGTGTGTGTGTGTGTGTGTGTGTGTGTGTGTGTGTGTGCGTGCGTGCGTGCGTGCGTGCGTGCGCGCGTGCGTGTGCGCGTGTGTGCGTGAGCAGTTTAAGTGCGATCGGGCTGAAACTTTCAGGGGGTGTAAAGAGCACCCGTGCAGGTGACCTGACGGAGCCGAATTTCGACCCGAGGATGATCTGCTTAGATTTTGGTGGTCAAAGGTCAAAGGTCAAGGTCGCTGTGACCTCTCGAACGCCATTTTCAAGCTTGTTAACGCGATATCTCAGGAATGCCTTGATGGAATTTCATTAAATTTGCCTCAAACATCGACTTAGACTCAAGCATGATCTGATTTAGATTTTGGTGGTCAAAGGTCAAAGGTCAAGGTCACTGACTTCTCGAACACCATTTTCAAGCTTGTTAACGCGATATCTCCGGAATGCCTTGACGGAATTTCATCAAATTTGCCTCAAACATCGACTTGGACTCAAGGATGAACTGATTAGATTTTCATGGTCAAAGTTCAAGGTCACTGTGACCTCACGAATGCTATTCCCAAGTTAGTTGGTGATCAAAGGTCAAAGGTCAAGGTCACTGTGACCACACACCCATTTTCCACGCTCTGTAACGCAACATCTCAGGAGCGCCTTGACGGAATTTCCTCCAATTTGACTCAAATGGGGACTTGGACTCCAGAATGAACTAATGGCGGAGGCATAAATCCACGGTGCGGTCGTTCTAGTTTAATTAGGTGATTGCCCTAATTACCTAATGATGGGATGTCATCAGTTATGATGTCATCAGTGATGATGTCATCAGTTATGATGTCACGCCTAACCGTTCACACAAGAAGCCTTCTCTTTTCCTCTCAGCGCCTCCTCGGCGCGCCTTGAACCCGCCACACAACTCCCATTGACTTCATGCCTGGCAGCTTCAAGCTGTGCCCTGGAAAATAGGACTGAATCCTGAACGATCGCTTCAGTGTGGGGCTGGTGTGATGAACAGTCTCACCTGTTAACAAGGACGCCAAAATGAAACTGCCTGACTTCAGCGTGGCTTTGGCGTATAGTAGTGTGAACGGCCATTTAGGGGCCGAATGCACCATTATGCCAATCCTACGCTGAAGCTAAGCAGCGCGGAGGCACTTTCATTTCAGTGTCCTTGTTAACAAGCGAGACCGATCACACGACGCCACATTGACGCGATGCTGCACGCGGCAGGAACCGGGCAAAACGGAGCGAGGCGTCACGACGAAACAAGTGTTTCTGGTGTGAATTTCAATGACTAGAAGTTTAGGCACAAGGAGAGAATGTGCATCTACTTGGTAATAGCTTTCACTCTCTCCTGTTATCTCCCCATCATCTACATATATTTGTGGTGTTCAGCTGCGTCAAGTCCATTGACAGTCCAGTCACATTTTCGAGGAGCTGTTGTACACCAGCTGTGAATGCTGACAAAGGTTTCAGTCTTCATCCACATAGGCTGATGCTGTGAGCACTGGCTGATATCCCGGGTGAGACCGGACACCAGATACATAAACATAGAGCATTCACAGGAAACAGTCTTTGTTATATATCCTGACATTTATAGCCTAAGCTAGTTTGCAATGTATGTCCCTAGATGTTATAAGGCAAATGTAAAAACAGGGTACAGGATACAGACTATAGAATGCAGCTGTTAGGTTACACAAAATATAAAACATAAAACAAATATACATCTGTTATGTACAGTATATAAGATATGTAGTAAATATACATTAGTGTGTTAATGTAATACATTAATAACATCAAGGAAAGCAACATAAGATTAGCAACTTAAAATGGGGAGTTTTATCCACACTCACACCCATCCACTCTCACACTTAGTCAATTACACTGGCAACATCCATCTATCCTACATACACACACACACACATGGCGCACACACACACATGGCGCACACACACACACACACACACACACACACACACACACACACACACACACACACACACACACACACACACACACACACACACACACACACACACAGACACATCTAAACAAGACGCACACACACTCACACACCCTTGAAAATGAGATCCAGGTCTCTAAGGTGATTCACCTGTATAAATAAAGGTGAAATAAAAAATAAAACTACCTATTGAATATTGGTCATGATGCAACATAAGGTAATTCCCAAAATTTGATAAAAAAAAAAAAAGATGTGGAAATTATCCCAAATGCCCCCCAAACATTTCACAAGGGCAAAAAAAAAAGCCCTTAAAAGTGTATTTTTCCTACCCTGCTCCACAACATAACATTATGTTATACAACATTGTTATACAACATTATAACATTGAAATTCCCAAAATATCCAAGACCTGTAAATTATTATTATTATTTTTTTCAATGTGTCATGCACTTGACAGTGCCCAGCCCTCATGGGCTTACAAGACACACAAAGTATACATTATTATACAGTACAACATACGCCAACGCCGCAGTAATAAAACTAAATCACAGCAAAAAAAAAATTATTACATCATTTTCTGAACAGAACATTCTGCCTTAGCTCCCATGCCTGGGAAATAACGTTTCCAATAAAGAAAGTGCCTTTCTTAAAACACAACTCAAGTTTTTCATAATCATCCATCTAAAAAAAAAATCCATCATAAATAGAGGACATTTTACTGAACAGTATCTCCCTTACCTCATCATAGACGGTACAATAGAATAGAAAATTAATCTCATTCTCAATTTCACCCAGGTCACAGAGCGAACAAAGTCTGTCTTCTTCAGGGGTAGCATTAAACCTACCAGTCTCCAGTGCCAAGGGCAACGTTCCAGATCCTAACTGTGGACACAAGGACCTTTTTCTTCTGTCCAGATCGAACTTGACATAAGGCTCTACAGAATAACTGTCTTTTATAAGACGGTAGGTTCTTAACTTAGGCTTAGACCATAAGTCAACAGACCATTTATCTTTTTTTTTTTTTTTTTTTTTTTCACATTTTAAATTTTTATAGAACACAAACAAGACAAAACAGACAAACAGGCTCAGACACAGGGGAAAGAAATGAAAAACAAAAACAAAAACAAAACAAAAAATATAATCAACATTACAAAGTGGTGCCGCCAGCCACCTAAGGTTCTTATGTTCTTGTAAACGATATACCTGGGATCTCACTCAAGGGGTCTATGAGAAGCCAGCCGGGTGAGTCACCCGTCACCCCTAGCCTCGTTGAGGTAAACTAAAAACGGGTCCCAGATAGTCACAAACTTTCTAAGTGCATTGGTTCTCAGGAACCTAAGTCTCTCCATGCGTATAACAGAGGTCATGTCCGTCAACCACAATTGGAAAGAGGGTGGAGAGGGAGATTTCCATTCCTTCAGAATTTGTTTTTTGGCGACAGTTGTCCCCAGTGTCAGAGACTGTTGCACAGCTGTAGGAAAGTTCAGAGAAGACTCCGAGCAGTCGAAGATGGCGAGTTCTGCCTCTGGCTGAAGGGTTACTTTGTAGGCCTTAGAGTACCAGTCAAATATTCTGGCCCAGAATAACAGACCCTTTATCTTAATACAAAAGGAACATATTACTCATGGTCTCCCGGATGTCACAAACTAATCTATTATGGAAAATAAATGATAAATCATTCGCATAGAATAAAGACTTCAGTTCAGTTGTCCAGGGGATGTCTATGGGCAATGTCCCAGTTAAATATCTGTTTGGTCAGTCTCTGATCAGACATCCTCACAAGTCTAATCGCAGGATTTGACCGTGATGTCTGATGTTTGGAGATTCCCATCCCATAATATCCCCACTGATGGCCAGAACTGATGTGCATTTATGAACTCCTACAAAATAACGGATAGCTCTATAATGCACAGTACAGCTTAGGTGTTCCCGGGAACCCCAAACACCAGAAGCATAATCCGACACAGGACAAACACATGAATTATACAGTTGCGTATGAAAAACCAAGATTATCACAATATTTAACTTTGTTCAATACAGATCCCAGGGCTCTGCCCGCTGATTGAGCTAAAACATGAACTCCCTCCTTAAATGTCATATGCTCATCCAGTGTCAAGCCCAGATATTTATAGTGATCTGTATATGCTAATACTATTGATCCAAAATTAAATCCAGAAGAACTCCTATGCCTTGGTGCGGGTCTAAAGTGCACAATTTGTGTTTTGTCTTGATTCACCCTCAGCCTCCATTTCCAGCACCATTCAACAACAATGGACAACATGGACTGTAAGTCCAACATGGACTGTAAGTCCATGTTGTCAGCAAGTAAGACAATGTCGTCTGCGTACACTAATATGCCCACGGTCTGGTCATCCACCTGATGCTTTAATTTGAAGAGCCTAATCGTTGACAAAAATAGAAAAATAAAGTTGGAGTTGGTTCTCCTTGCTTCACCCCAAATTGTTGAGGGAACCATCCAGTAGAGTATTCATTAACCTGGACACGGGCAACAGGTGTTTGATAGAGCGACTTAATGGCATGGTAGAATTTCCCATTGACTCCAGAATCTAGCAGCCTGTACTGAAGAAGATCTCTATTAATCCAATCAAATGCTTTCTGGAAATCAATAAAAGTGGACGTTTTTTCCTTAATTCTGATTAAATTAAATTTTAATGCTTTTCCAGACATTCCACACCTGTGTAGGTGCCCTGTGAACACAGGCCAAGATCAAATAATGTAGCTGAAGAATAATTTGCGGGTAGATCATCATGATTAGATATAATTTTACTATTCATTAATGCTGTCAAGTAAAAAAAAAAAAAGTTTGTTTCATATCAATATTCATTTGAGCTGAATTATTCTTTCCCAAGGACAGGAAAAATGTGTAACAAAACAAGAGCTTTAACATAATACTGCCTGTGTATTGCCTTCTTACCGACTGTGGTAGACTGGCTTGTCCTGACTGGTTTGTCCTGTTGTCCTCTGTGTCTTCTGCTGTCAGATGTGACTCCAGGCCAGTGCCAGACAGGGTTGTATCTGGTTGAGGATGGCTGTAACACAGGGATACTCAACTTGCTTTGCCGGGGGCCACTTTCGTGAAATGATAGAAGGCCAGGGGCCAGTTAATAAACAAGGCCAGGTCGAAACCTGGCATAGCCCCGGTGCATGGTATCGTCACGCATTTTTTCCAAAGGTGGGTTGTATCATTTTAGATAGTTATTGTCATGCTAATGCCTGTGCAAGTGGTCATTTTTCTGATCAGTTTGTTTTGAAGTACTTATTTGACATATAAAAAGGGATGATTGACAGCTGTGGCAGCCAGTCTCAAGCCGTCATCTACAGGCTACAGGCTCTTCACCTTATAGATCTGTTTTAGATAGAGAAGACACTGCTTGGTAAAACAAAAGGAAGACACTGCTTGATCTGTCTACCAGACTGTATATCGATGGACCGCAATAAAAAGGACATTGTTTTGAGAAAGCTGCGGGAAGTTGGTTGGGGACTTAAGTAAGTTCAGAAAATAATGTGTTTTATTAGTTACTCCAGCTACGTTATCGTTTATTTTAATACACAATGGTTTTAATGGAAGCAGACTAGCATTAACCGCTTGTCTGTTTTGCCGGTTTTTGTCGGCTTCATATTACTCTAACCTAACAACCGATAACGATAGCTGGAATAACACAATAATAGACACATATTTTCAGAACTTACCAGGTTTTCCAACTACCTGCATATGCCAGGAAATGTGTTTTATAATGTTAACTCCCGGGTCTAACCATAACATGGGGCCTACACAAGTGTACACAACAACCAGCCAATAGCTAATCGCTAACGCGTTAGCGTTAGCTTACAGACACTGGAGGTTTTATTTTTGGTATTAAAGCAATAAACGTTTTTATATGGATATCTCAGGGAGGTGCTTTGACTGTGGGGATGTTCGTTCAATCTTCACAAGCTCCTCTCTTAGCTGTTGTAAGGATATACAGCAGGGGTGGGCAACTATTTTTCATGGGGGGCCACATGAGAACCCAGATTGATGCCGGGGGCCGAACAAATATTGTCATGCCGTAACCCATGCATGGGCAACTTTGATGATAGAGAGGGCCACAAAAAAAATTCCTCGCTACCAGATTTTGCTGAGGGCTGAACGGCGCCAGCGTGAAAAATTTGGGGCATTTGAAGCCAGGTTTAGAGGAATAACTCATTTTAAATTAACAATTGTGATGTCATTATTCAGTCTTAACCACCAATATTTGATCCTTTTCCTCACTCACTCCTATGTCACCACCTGCTCTCCCTGCAGGGCTTGAAATTAACTTTTTTCACCACCTGCCAATATGGCTGCTAGATTTTAAAGTTACCAGCCAATTAGAATTTCCAGTAGCCGAAATGTTTTTCTTGAAATAAACCAGAATATGAGTGGGTTAATTTAAGCATAAGTATCAGTAAGTGGCCCGGGATTCTCAAAGCCTGTGTTGAGGGTCACACAAGAACAAAAATGCACTCTTGAAGCTAAATAAATCCAAAACCAACAAGTTAATTATTTAAATTTCTACTTCAATGTAGAACAGTCATTTCTTACACATGAGATTACTTTTAGCCTTTTAGTCATAAATATTCCATATTCCAGACTGAAATGCTATAACAGAAGAGTATTGCCCAGAATGACATGAACATTTGGACACTTATTCAGCGGGTATATTGGATGTTGCGTTCAAGTGCACTGTAAAAAAAAAAAAAAAAAAAAAAAAATTTTTTTTTTTTTTTTTTTTTTTGCAATTCCATCGCGGGCCACACAGGGGGCGCCGGCGGGCCGCATACGGCCCGCGGGCCGTATGTTGCCCATGTATGATATACAGAGAAGAGACCAGGCAGGCTGGCGAACATTGTGTAAAACAGAAGGAACACACTGCTTTATCTGTCTACCAGACTGTATATCGATGGACCGCGTTATCTAGCTAATTAGCCATGTTAGCTGCCTCAGTAGGTAACGTTAGCCTATAGAGTATTTATCTGACGTTTATGTTAGCTACTCCTCAAACCTGCGGGTGGAAATGGTTTATGCGATGCGATGTATGTTGAAGCAAGACAACGTTTTAATGTACCTTGAATTTGACAAATTACGACGGGTCGTGCTCACGCAGATCTAAGCCCTGGCCATCCTAGGCTCAACGCGAGACTCATCAGTCATTCGGATGAGTCTTGCGTTGAGGCTATGGCCATCTGTATTTTTACAAACGCCGAAATATTCCCATACAGCCGACGTTTTTAGATGGGGGAAAGTTCAGGGGGGTCCTTGCGTTCTCCTGCTTTATCACACACATGATTGTAAACACACAGGGACATCTCCTCACAGCTCCTCTCTACTGTGCGTCTGGCATGCAGCAAGGGGGAGGGGCCGCGTAAGCTGCATTCTGCAAAGCGACCTGGGCACGTTGTTTTGGGGAAACAGCTGATACCGTGAGGAAGGTATGACGGCAAATCTTAGTGGGGCAGCGGCGCCCTCTAGTGGCCGGCCGCCAATTAGTCGCCTAAAAAGGTGCATAATGTCTTGGCGACATGCGGGAATGTAAGGCCCCTGGTGCATTACCAGCACCGGGGCCAACAAACAATATACATTTTTCTCTAGCAGATTGTAGGTTTTTGGGGTGTCAGCCGGAGTTTAGTCTGACAATGTTGTGCACACCGGATAGTTACTTAGGTTAAGTACATACATAAGTGCCTGGGTAGCGAGCAGACGGCGGTATTTGACAATTTAGCAGCTAAATCATAGATTATTGAGAGATATTCCATATTCCAGACTGAAATGCTATAACAGAAGTGGAGTATTGGCCAGAATGACATGAACATTTGGACACTTATTCAGTGGGTATCTTGCATGTTGCGTTCAGGTGCACTGTAAAAAAAAGATATATATGTTTTTTTGTGTTTTTTTTTGCAATTCCATCACGGGCCACACAGGGGGCGCCCGCGGGCCACAAGTTGAGTATCACTGCTGTAACACATGAGAAAAAGATTGAACAGTTTGCTCTTAGTACCTTCTTGCCTGCAAAACAAGACTAGAACCTATCCCTGATGCATTTATTCAGGTAACCAAGAATAGGCTGGAATGGAGAGGAATACTATGAAAGCATTATAGCCAGCATTACTAAAACAGTCAGTCATTCAGTCAGGCAAGACAGACAGACAGTGAAACAGACAGACACACAGCTCAAAGATAATACACATGATAAGCTGCAAATAAACCACTGCTTTCCTTCTTCACTCATGTCACTCTCTCACTCACTCACGGTGGCTCTGGTGTGTCTCTAACCTCGCCTCACTAGAGCCTGGTATGCGTTACTGAGGCAGGAAGACAGAAGAAGACCCGTCTTCACAAGAAAGCTGCAGTGTTTTCGTTCCCCCACAGAAATGCATCAGTAGGCAGCATGGACATTAGAGAGGTGCAGGCCCGAGGGTACCCTCGCGGGCCCCTCGGGCCTGGCCAATACGGGCCGGAGCCGGGCTTTTTTTTCTTCTTTTTTTTGTCTTAATAGGTAGACCAGGCATGTCCAAAGTCCGGGCCTGGGGCCAATTGTGGCCCGCGGACAGATTTTAAGTGGCCCTCGGGCTTGTCTCTCAAAATATACTATATGTGGCCCTCCACACAGTATTGGTTAATCAAGCAAGTTCAATCTGCATTTCTTCCCTTCATCTAACGATGACAGCTCTATCATACAGTTTGTACAAGCACCAAGTAGGAACAGCACATGCAGAACTAATGTTTTCAGATGGTAAACAAAGTACATTTGTATGTGATTTTTTATTTTATTTTTTTATAACCCATATGATGTGAGAAGCACCTGCCCCCCCCGGCATTTTTACATTATCTAATCTGGCCCCCATTCAAAAAGGTTTGGACACCCCTGCTGCTAGACGGACAATGTCATGTTCACGATTGAAAAAATGTAAAATTAGGCTACTTGCCATGAGCAATGCTTTCTGGCGTGGCAGAGAGAGAGAGACAGAGAGACAGATTAGATCACTTAACGTGTGCCGGTTTCAATACAATGGGCTCTCCCTGTCCCTGATCACTCACCTGTGTGTACTCCCTCGGCTGGGTGTCATTTTCAAACCAGGAACTCCTAGGTCAGCTGATTGAAGCTGTTCTGCAGCTGGGCAATGCAACGTTGTCTGGCTGGTTCCGACTGAAATCCATTATACAGAGAGAGACAACACAGATTTTGAGCTAGCTTGTTTTGAGCTTAGCATGAGAAAACGGTACAGCCATTCAAAGTCACCAAAAACACATTTCTAACAGCGCTATGTTGTGACTCGAGTACTCCCCTCGCGATGAAATAATAATTCATAGTGAAATCGGTGAAACTCCCAAAAAGTTGACGTATCCCTGAAGGTGTGTTCACACCGAGATATTTATTTTTCGCTCTGTCGCTTGATTCAACCCTTTGGAATTGCTCTGTCGCTCTGTTTAAATCGCTCATCAACAGGCACACGAAATGACGGACATGTGGGGGATATAACGTTACGCAATGTCATGCTGCTTGTCCACTACGAGCCACCGTCATTGTTTACAAGCTAAGCCTATCAGCGTGCTCCTAATGCGAGCTCCATTCCGGTAGGACAGACTTCACTTCATGTCAGCTGTCAGCCTGTCAATGTGGTTTGTTGCCACACAATAAACCAGCGGTTTGTTCCAAGCCAGTGTGATCCTTGACTCACTCTCACACGGCAGCCAATCAGCGTTGAGCGGCGAGCGACTGATGCCAGCGTATTTTCGCTCGAGTTGGGATATTTCATCTCGGGCGACGAGCGTATTTTCTCCCTGTCGCTCTGTCTCTGCCGCTCGGACGCCCAGCGATTTTTCTCCCAGGCGAATATACGCTCAATCGCTCGTTTGCATTGACTTTGTATGTAAACTCGACGCCAGCGAAAAACTTTAATAGGTCGGTGTGAACGCAGCTTAAGCAGTGTTGATATTTTACGTATCCGTAGATTGAACAAACGTTCAATGCCGACATTTTATTCTGGCGACCAGGCTGCAGTGAAACCCCCTCCGATGCGCCCACCCCTGACCTCCGACCTCTCCTCTGTCTGCTAATGAATGGAGTAGTGTAACACGCAGGTCTCTCCGCCCGCCGGAGAAGACCACGGGTGACAATTGGACGCTAAATTATTCAGCCGACATTGCTGAGCTGGAGCGAGTCTCCTCTGCCCTCCAAGATGACTGCTCCCCAATCTGCAAAACCTGCCCAAAACCAGTTGCAGCTAAGAGCTCCAACACCTCCAACCTTCGACAACATCTGCGTGATCACCATCCTGCTTTACATGCCCAACTAGTAAGTAACCGAGCAAAATAACGTTAGACGATTAAAAATGAATAATAATAATAATAAAACTAATAGGTATGGATGACACAGTTGATGATATCACTAAAGTGTATTATTCGTTATATTTCTCCTAGGGGGTCACTAAAGTTAATCTAAATTTAAACAAAAAGTTAAGTTAGATAAAAAAGTTTATAATAAAAATATGAAATAAATGATTTAAATGGTAAAACATTAAGTAAAGTAAAAATAGTAAAAATCAACTAAAGTATTACTGCAAGTTCAGTCGAAGTTAATCTAAGCATGGATTATTTATTTAATTTTTTTTCTAATTCACGTTGAGCAAAAGACTGGTGGTACTGCTGCTGCACCTGTGACTGTCCAACCCACTGTTGTGTTGCGTGTGCAGCACGCCGCCTTATGCCCCCTCTTCAAAATCAGCCCAAGATTTGCATAAAGCTGTGGCCTACTTCATCTCCAAAGACATGCTGCTATTTCAGATTGTGGAGAAACCTCTGCTTTCTTCATCTAATGAAAAGGGCAGTTCCACAATACAAAGTTCCAAGTAGAACCTACTTCACCACAAACAAAATACCAGCCATGTACATGGTCTGCCATTTGGTGCAATGGCAGACCTGTGGACCAGCAGTGGTGGTGGAGAACTCTTCATGAGCTTTACAGTTCACGATACACACGCAAATGCTGCATCAGGTATCAATGGGTTAATGTGAAACAGCTAGGAGCTGGAAGAGAGCATGGGGCTCAATCCACATTCAAAGTTCAAATCATACTCAAACTCGGCTTCTTTCAACATCTGCATGAGGCCTTGAAACCACACCTTCATGGCAAAAACTTTCATTTTGGAAATCAAAGCAGTGTTTTCTCTCTTGTCTCTCGTCTCTCTCCCTCCCTCTCTCTCCCTCCCTCCCTCTCTCTCCCTCTCTCTCTCTCCCTCCCTCCCTCTCTCTCCCTCCCTCTCACCCTCTCCCTCTCTCTCTCCATCCCTCTCTCTCTCCCTCTCTGTCTCCCTCCCTCTCTCGCCCTCTCTGTCTCTCTCCCTCCCTCCCTCCCTCTCTCTCTCCCTCTCTCTCTCCCTCTCTGTCTCCCTCTCTCTCTCTCTCTCCCTCTCTCTCTCCCTCCCTCCCTCTCTCTCCCTCTCTCTCTCCCTCTCTGTCTCTCTCTCCCTCCCTCTCTCTCTCTCTCTCTCTCTCCCTCTCCCTCCCTCCCTCCCTCTCTCTCCCTCTCTCCCTCCCTCCCTCCCTCCCTCCCTCTCTCTCTCCCTCTCTGTCTCTCTCCCTCTCGCTCCCTCCCTCTCCCTCCCTCCCTCTCTCTCTCCCTCCCTCTCTGTCTCCCTCTCTGTCCCTGCGTCTGGCTTTGTAAGCTGAACCTCTGGAGGGCAGCGGTCTAAAAAAGGAAACCGAGGGTTTGGCCCTGGGCTCTTTCCTCTGTTAATAGGCGTGGTGTATTCCTGGCGGAGCAGCCAGGAGTTCACCTTGATGTCACATATGAGTGGTAGGCTAAGGGCTGGGGGGTGGAGGGGGGCGGGCTGGGGGCTGGCCGGCCTCCTTCACTGCCACACAGTTAAGAAGAGATGGGTGGAGAGGAGGGCGGAGGAGGGAGGGAGGAGGAAGTCATCCGCCACGTGTGGAGGCAGCGAGTATGTGTGGGATTATTACATTTTGTGTGCATCTGTGTGTGCAGCTGTTACTCGTTTAGTTTGGCCATTTCACTACTGGATTTCCAAGGTACTGCAGCCTTGTGTGGGGGCTTTTGTTATTTACAAAAGCCCCCCTCACAGCTGCCACAGCAGTGCAGCAGTACCACAACAAAGTGGACAAAACGAAACGATAAACAACTAGCTGTTCACAAGCATCCGACCCTGTTCAGACCTGTTGTTAAAATGTGTCTCGGCCGATCGGATCACAAGTGGACTGCTCTAACTACATCAGTTCACACCTGGCATTAGAATGCGTCTCAGAGGCCATTTACACCTGGCAGTAACGTACGTTTTCTGTGATCGGATTGCAATCGCATAGTGCTTGACCACATTCGCCTGATTTCATTTACACCTGGCGGTTGGTATGCGTTTTGGGTGATCAGATTGCAATCTGATTGCAATCTGATCACCCAAAACAGGTGTCCTCTCAATCAGCATACAGTTGCTGTATGCGGATTGAGAGGACACATTTACACTTGTGTCCAATGGGGTCACAATGCATCCCTGACCACCTCCGGAGGTGGTTTGGCTGATCAGATCGCAATCCATCTTCAATGTGTCTTGGGGGCATTTACACCTGTACTGTCAAGTGGTCAAGCACTATCCGATTGCAATCTAATCACAGAAAATGCATGTTAGTGCCAGGTGTAAATGGCCTCTCAGTGACCACTTGTGATTGGATCTCACTCCTTATGCAAATAAACACGTAGGCTACATCATTTCTGTTTGAAAAAAGACCAAACCTCATGTTGTTTTTAACATCATACCGAGGACGTCTCTGCTGTCATACAACACCTTGTTTCTGTCCAACCATTGTTTCCCCTTCTACTGTGGCAGGTCAGAGGTCACCACTGTAAAGGCACCTTCAAAATGATGCTCTGTAGTTTCCTATAGTGTTTGAAACAAAACAAGCACCAGCCTAAGTACTTTTTTTTTCAATAATATTTTTATTCAATTTTTGAATTTTGCAAGACAAGACAACGACAAAAACGAAAAAGACAGGGCAGCTCAGACACTTCACAAGTTAGCAAAAACATAGATGTGGACAACAGTAAAGGAAAGGATGGACAAATGAATGAGAATACAACAAAATAAATTAAATTAAATTAGATGTACAAGGCAAAAAGGCAAGAATCAGGTGGCAATATCACTTCGGTTGAGGTATCCAATAGTCAGTGTCTCTGCTAGGTTAGGGTCAATATCATTCAAATAAGGCTCCCACACTTTATAAAAGACATCGGTTGTTGAGTGCAGCATACATGTCATGAACTCCAGAGGCATAAGCTGCATAATTATCTGGTGCCAGTTCCTCTTTGTTGGAGGTTTGTCTTTAATCCAAAATAAAATAATATTTTTTCTAGCAGCAAAAGTTAATAAATTAAATAGACGTTTGTGATGTTTATAAACGAGTTTCTTATGGGGAAGGCCAAGAATAAGGCTGACAGGGTCCGGGTCCAACTCCACACCAAAAATGACACTCAACTGCTGCACTATGTCTGACCAGTATCGTTCTATCTTAGGACATGACCATATGCAGTGAGAGTAATCTCCCACCTCTATCTTACACTTAAGGCAGAGGGGAGACAGGCTAGCATTCATTTTATGACGAAGGCTGGGTGATATTTGCAATCTATGTATAATTCTTAGCTGCCAGCCTAAGTACTTGATGTTACTTACATCAAGTAAGGTTTGTGCACCTTTATAGGAAATCACCATGAACTGGAAGAGCAAGTGAATGAAGTGAATACTTATTTATTTATCCTTTATTTAGCCAGTAATCCCATTGCAATCCCAAGATCTCTTCTTGCAGGGAGTAATATTATATATATATAATATTATATAGTAACTAATCTGACTGGCATTTGCCAGCAAACATTTTGACATCAAATAGATGCTGGGAAGACGCTGAGGTGCCAAAATGAAAGCCATGCGCGTTGTCGTCCATCGCTGCTCTCTGCGTCCTTCTTTAGTGAAGTGAAGTACATCTTTCTGTTATCGGTTCAAAACAGAGATATCCAAACCTGTTTAAATGTTGTTGTTGTTTTTTTACTGTGCCACAATGATACTGTGCAAATTCTCTGTGGGGTTGACATTGAACTCCCGGTCGCCTCCCTCTGCGCTGCGATGCCTGTCAAAAGTGCATTCGTACAAAAGTGTCACGGATCATTACTTTAAGACCCTCTCTGGATGAGCGCCCATGTGTGACTGGGGGAGCAAATCTGGACTTCTTTACAATCACCCCTCTCTCTCTCTCTCTCTCTCTCTCTCTCTCTCTTTCACTCACTCTCTCTCTCTCTGTCTGTCTCTCCATCTCTCCTTCTCTCTCTCCCTCCCTATCCCCGCCTCTCTCTCTCTCTCTCTCTCTCTCTCTCTCTCTCTCTCTCTCTCTCTCTCTCTCTCTCTCTCTTTCACTCACTCACTCTCTCTCTGTCTGTCTCTCCTTCTCTCTCTCCCTCCCTCTCCCCCCCCCTCTCTCTCTCTCTCTCTCTCTCTCTCTTTCACTCACTCACTCTCTCTCTGTCTGTCTCTCCATCTCTCCTTCTCTCTCTTCCTCCCTATCCCCGCCCCTCTCTCTCTCTCTCTCTCTTTCACTCACTCACTGTCTCTCCATCTCTCCATCTCTCTCTCCCTCCCTCTCCCCACCCCCTCTCTCCCTCTCTCTCTCTCTCTCTCTCTCTCTCTTTCACTCACTCTCTCTCTGTCTGTCTGTCTCTCCATCTCTCCTTCTCTCTCTCCCTCCCTCTCCCCGCCCCCTCTCTCTCTCTCTCTCTCTCTCTCTCTCACTCACTCACTCTCTCTCTGTCTCTCCATCTCTCCTTCTCTCTCTCCCTCACTCTCCCGCCCCCCCCCCCCTCTCTCTCTCTCTCTCTCTCTCTCTCTCTTTCACTCACTCACTCTCTCTCTGTCTGTCTCTCCATCTCTCCTTCTCTCTCTCCCTCCCTCTCTCCGCCCTCTCTCTCTCTCTCTCTCTTTCACTCACTCACTCTCTCTCTGTCTGTCTCTCCATCTCTCCTTCTCTCTCTCCCTCCCTCTCCCCGCCCCCCCCCCCTCTCTCTCTCTCTCTCTCTCTCTCTCCCTCCTTTTCTCTCTCAGACGTTATCTCGTCCCTCTTTTCCTGTTTGGACAAACACTTGACCATAGCGTTCGGCAGGCCAGACCAATCGATGGCCGATGCCCATGGCCAAATTAAATTACTTCTGCTTGATTTGTATCTGTGGACAGAAGAGAGAAGCAGAAAATATAAAACAAATGTTAGTTCCAGGGTCAGTGGCTGTCTTCCTCTCCACAAGTGGAAGGGCACGCGGCTCTCCAGTCTCCAGTATTTGTTTGCTTCGACAGTCCCAGAGTGGATCCATCGTTGCTTTAGGTTCTTCGTCGTCATCTCATCGGAGAGCTGGCTGTACATCCGATTTGATGAGATGCAGGGGCGTCGCTAGACCCTGGCTTCCGGGGCTAGAGCCCCGGATGTTTTTTTCCTAGCCCCGGATGTTTTTTTCTTCTTCCAATAAACAAAGTCTGGCATTAATAATCAGTACATTATACAAAAAAATCTAAACATTTACAAAATTGGAACAGACAATCAAATACACAACAAAATAAAATAAATAAAGCAAAATCATTAAGTCAGAGTTCTAAACAGTTTTCTAAAAAAAACAAACAGAAAATATCAGTAGGCTATGCAGGACCAAATTATCAGTTACTATTGTCATAGTGTGTCATTACATAATGTTTCTGCTTCACTCCTCACCACCTCCTCTCCACACGAGCTCATCATCTCACTATGAAATTATTCAAACAAATGACATGCGCCAACATGCACAGCATCACAGTAGCTACAACTATGAAATTATCTTATGTTATTTAGTTGTTTAGTTGTGAAGATATTTTCTGAGATAAATGGGCCTTGATGCTCAAGGCCCATTTATCTCAGAAAATATCTTCACACAGAATATTATTAACCATACAACCTACAACGCTAGCATCAGCATGAAGCCACAGCCATCCACTCCAATGTCTATAGAAGCTAACGTTAGCATGACTGTCACAATAACAATGCCTTCACTTCACAGTTACATTAAACAAAACCACACATCACTGCTTCATTAAACCATTACAACAAACAATACGTTGTTCCCAATTCCAGCTAGGCGCTTTTGATTAGATAGAACCGTAGGTTGAAGAGCGACATGTGTTTTGCGACCGGCCGGTGAGCACACCTTACGTCAAGTAGCATAGATATAACATCACTACGTCCGCGTTTCAAAATAAAAGTACCATATGATACAAAAACGGCACCATCAGAATTTAGGTTTACAGGAAGCGTGTACCTTAATAAAATACCTTCACAGGAGTTACTGGGGGGTTCGTACCATTGAGATATAATATTTAATAAAATAAAATATGTAAATTTGCTAAGTGGACTCCCGCCAGAACCCTATCAAGGACCTCTGGTGGTCCCTGGACCTCGAGACCCACTAATCTTGTTCTTCTGTATCCATCTCAAATGACTCACAACATGGGTATTTACGGATTGGAAAAACCAAAATTTTTTGAGAACCCCCCTCCCCGTCGGGGTACCTGGCTAAAGCCCCCAATGTCTTCAGGACCTAGAAACGCCCCTGATGAGATGGTTGGTTGGTTGCTCAAAAGGTATGCTGCTTCAACCAAGGTCTGTCATGAAGACAACTGGTTTGAATAGAAGCTGTACTGGAAGGAAAGCAGGTTGAAGACATTTGTAACATCAAATGGTTTAAAGTCCCTGGAAACCAAAATCCACAAAAACCTTCTAACTATTAAATTTAGGGTCTTATGTGAGTAATTGTGTGCCTCAGAAAGTGGTTTACATTACCCCAAAAATCAACACTTTTCTACAAGGTCTGGATTTCCATTTCCTCATTGAAGAGAGTGGTGCGCGTGGTGCTAAAATGCATGATCTTATCACGTCATAAGATTTAATCGAATCACACACACGCACGCGCGCACACACACACACTGACACCAGGGGCGTAGACAGAAATTCAATTATGGGTGGGCCTGGATAAAATTGGGTGGGCCTGGATAAAATTGGTGGGGCAATTGCATGACTGCGTTTCTAAGCTACAAAACCATTAGCTAGCAAGGCAGCAGCAAGTTTGCCTCTAGAAAACAACCAATTATTATTATTATTATTATTATTATTATTATTTTTTGGGTGGGCCAGGGCAAGAAGTGGGTGGGCCTGTGCCTACCCAGGCCCACCCGTAGATACGCCCCTGACTGACACACACACAGTAGCGCTGTGCACTCGCAGCGGCAGAGATCTCTTCCTCTCTGTCAGTAGTCTATGCGCCGAGCAAAGCACGAACACACACACACACACACACACACACACACACACACACACACACACACACACACTCCATCTCTCTTTCCTTCTCTCTCTCAGTTTCCCTCTCTCTCTCTCTCTCTCTCGGAGGAGACCTGCTGCAGACGGGACACGCCCACACAGTCCCCGGGAGAAAATACACTCTAAAATCTAATTGATTCTCATGACTTTTGCCATGACTGTCAAACCTAAATTTATATACTTTGCGACGTTCATCATCGTTCAAATTTGGCTGGTGGCTTATTAACATAGGTTCCTGTGATGTGATGAACTCAAAATGCTAAATAATAAAAAAATATTTCTGGTTTCCAGGGACTTTAATGTTACAAGCAAGCTTTGAAGCAAAGAGAGACAGAGAGGCAGGTGGGGAGAGAGAGAGAGAGAGAAGCAAGAGAAGACTTGATGAGAGAAGAGTGATGAGAAGACAAGAGAGAAAAAAGAGCGATGAGAACTTTCTTTTTTTTCTCTTCCTTTTTCTGCTCTCTCTTCCTTGTAATGTCTCATCTGAGTTCCTTTTGTATCCTTATTCTAGTCTGTACCCCCCCCCACTAACCCCCAAGCCCAACCCCCCCCCCCCCCACTACCCCAAAACCCCCCCCACTACCCCCCCCCCCCCCCCCAAGCCCAACCCCCCCCAGGGCCAGTTTGAGAAGAGGCGATGCAGGTGTCAGACTGCAGATGCTAAGCTATCCATTTCTCTGTCTAATGGAGTTACGGCTGGCCTCTGTCGACCCTTAAACAGTTTGCAGGAGGAGGAGGAGGAGGAGGAGGCCTCTGGCGATGGCATTAGTGTGACATCCTCTGCCTGGTCCATCTCATTTCAGGGCCAGGAGCCGGGTTTGACAAAGAAGGACCTGTAATGCGGGAGACTGATGGATATGCGGGGCGATGTGGAGGTTTTTTATTCTGATATTTGGAGGGGAAGGGGTCTACGCCGGCCTCAGGGCTTAGGCTCCTCGACTTCCGGGCCGATTTTCTTGGATTTGGCGGTATCTATTTTCTCTCTATTTTCTCGTATCTATTTTTTCATACCTTCATACCGTCATACCCCTGTATTCACCTTATTCTTTAACCAGACATGGACGCTTCCGCATTACGTAATTTCGTAATAGTATTTCCGTTTTAGACTTGCCAAAAAACCCCGCAGGCAAGATGGCCGCCCACACTCCCCTCCTAAACTGGCAGAATTACTCCCCCATAAACTAACATATCTCTTGGCCAATAAGTATGTAACATACAAAATAAAACAACCTGTAATATCTTCATTTTATGTAGAATGCAGAGGACATGTAACTGTTTAGTTAAACTTGCATTCCAGGAATATTGTGCTCTAAAGATGACGTTAGTGGCTCGAGACTGTTTCGTCCTGAAACCCACACGCTTTGCGCCAGCGTAACCTATGTGGGATTCGAAATAACGCATCCGAGATAGAAAACGTTATGAATATAGCCACGTTATAAACAACAAACTAACGCTGGTGATCCGTATGGGAAACGGTGTTACTCGAAATGGTTAAAAGTTATATCAATTTGGTCATTCAGTGGCGTTTTACTGCCATATAACATAACTAAGTAGCGGCTAATATTAGCCACAGTAGGCAACTAGCGCTGAACCGGAAGAACAAATACGTTTGCGTCGAACGCGGAAGAGAGAAAAAGTGGGCGTGGTGAATACGGTGAATACAGTACAGTGTTTCCCACAGGATTTTGAGTATTTGTGGTGGGGGACCTGCAGACCCCCTAGGGGGGTGCGGGGGCATCTTTTTGTGGCGGTCAAAATCCTTTTGTGGCGGCCCGCCACAAATTCCTTTATGTATGGGAAACACTGCAGTATTGGTTTCATTGGGAGGGGGGGGGGGGGTGTGCTGCGTGAGTAACTAAGCAATTGTGCCAGTTGTACATGCCAGTTCGGAGAAATAGTTTCACACCAGGAGTCGGATTGTCTGTCAAGCTGAGTAGAGCTGCATCCCAAATGACAGACATGATATGCGCATATTCAGAGCCAGATCCATGCATTGATTAACTGCGGAGCGACGGGGTCTTGCTGCGCTCGTCCTCCTCATGTCATGTGTAGGCAGACAGGCAGACAGACACACATGTCGTCAGCTCACCCTGCAGCCTGCTGACATTGAGACACACTGTCATCCGCTGAAACACACTGCTACCATTTATCTTCCTTGGCTTGGAGTAGAATTTGACCATGGCATCATGGACCATGATGGTGTAACATGGTGTAACAGACTGTTCTGTATCTGTTATGGCAGTGATACTCAACGGGCGGATGGAATTGCAAAACTTTTTTTTTTTTTTTTTTTTTTACAGTGCACCTGAACGCAACATGCAAGATACCTGCTGAATAAGTGTCCAAATGTTCATGTCATTCTGGCCAATATACTCCACTTCTGTTATAGCATTTCAGTCTGGAATATGGAATATCTTTCAATAATCTATGATTTACCTGCTAAATTGTCAAACACCGCCGTCTGCTCGCTACCCAGGCACTTATGTATGTACTTAACCTAACTAACTATCCGGTGTGCACAACATTGTCAGACTAAACTCCGGCTGACACCCCAAAAACCTACAATCCGCTACAGAAAAATGTATATTGATTGTTTATTAACTGGCCCCTGGCCTTCTATCATTTCACGAAAGTGGCCCCCGGGCAAAGCAAGTTGAGTATCCCTGTGTTATGGTGTACTCTTATTTTGAAGTCTGGAAAAGCAAGTGGAATGTTGTGGTTCACTCTCTCCTTTTTCTCTGATCCCTGAACGAGTAAACGGATGACAGCATGTCCCAAGAAGAAGCGGTCTCAGAGTAATTATTTCATTCATAAATATGATATATAAAGAACCCAAAACGCTTGGCTACAATGGTATATGGGCAATGACAGACGCTGGCCGTTATCTAGCAACAACACATCAGGTGGATAGGATACATTGGATGTTGTGATGTGACGTTACCGCAACAGTGATCATTAAGGCAGTATGGATTATAACGTTACTGGACACATTCTCGCCCGGCGGGGTTCCTCGTCAATGGTAGGGGAAACACTGCCTACTAAAAAAGACAAATGCAGTGTCTTATAATTGAAAATGAATGGCAGAAATGGCTTTGGGAATGAAGGCGGCTTGAGCTCTGGAGCTCCTGAGTCTAGGGACCCTATATCTCCGCCCAGAGGGCAGAAGGTTTAACGCCTGGTGTACGGGGGGTGTGATGGGTCGGCCAGTATGTGGCTGTAGTATGAGCACCCCTTGTTTTGGGTGGATTTGCCTGGGAGATGCGGTGGCAGTGGTCATGGAGAGCCTTGTTCTCCAGTGATAACACGTCTTGCAGCAGGACGAGGGCCTTCCACGTTCTCTTTGAGTCCAGAGATCCTGAGGTGATCTCCGCACGAACGTCCCTCCAGGTCTTCTCATCTCAGCTGCTCATCCTTCTGTTCTTTAGATAAGTCTTCTCACCTCTCTGTCCAGCGTCGTAGTATAGCGTCTGAGGCGGCAGTAGCAGCAGTTCCAAGGTCCCGAGGTTTGGTGGAGTGCGACTCAAAGGTAGCGTAAACATCTGCCTTGAGAGTAGGCATTTCTGACTTCATATTAGCTTCAGATTTCGGTGTCGCCATTTTGGGGTGATCCGTTTTGCCACCTGCTGCACTTCTCAGTATCATCTACGATCTATGTTCTCAAGCACTTAATGAAGTAAACAGTGAGATAATAAATCAAAAAATAAAACGATATAACTGCAAAAGTGGCAAAATTATTCTGATATGAACAGGAGCGGTGGGAAAACACGTCAGCAGTCGCTCATTGTGCCCTAGTGGCCCCCCATCGGCTACATTTTCATTATTGTAATAATAAACAATAATGTAAAATGGCCCATATTGGCCGATAATTGATCAGATACAATAGAGATTGTGAATCACTACTTTTTTGTAAATGGGCTGATAGTTGTTGCTGCTTCTCAATGCTTCCAATTTCAGGTGAATTCCCGGTGATGAGGGAGACAGCGCTGTGTGTGTGTGTGTGTGTGTGTGTGTGTGTGTGTGTGTGTGTGTGTGTGTGTGAGAGAGAGAGCGTGAGAGAGCGGGAAGTCACGTCACCTGCTGGATGCTGTGGGTAGTGCTATCACTAATTGCCGATACCCGTTGGAGCATGCAATCACTGTGTGTGTGTGTGTGTGTGTGAGAAAGAGAGAGAGAGAGAGAGAGAAGTCAAAATGATTCATGCATACAAATTAGTTCTGATACCCATGCAATCATTGTGTGTGTGTAAGTGTGTGTGTGTGTGTGCGTGCGTGTGCGCGCGCGTCACCTGCTGGATCCTGTGGGTAGTGCTATCACTATTTGCTGGTACCCGTTGGAGCATGCAATCACTGTGTGTGTGTGTGTGTGTGTGTGTGTGTGTGTGTGTGTGTGTGTGTGTGTGTGTGTGTGTGTGTGTGTGTGTGTGTGTGTGTGTGTGTGTGTGTGTGTGTGTGTGTGTGTGTGTGTGTGTCACTTGCTGGCTGCTGTGCTAATTTGCCGCTTTTGGCAATTTAATCAGTTATACTGACCTAATTAAAAGAAATCTGGCCCCGTCACTGTCTGCTTGGGACCTCTGCCGGTATCTGTGCCAAATATGAACGCTGTCAGGCCGACGGTGTCTGAGGAGAATACAACAAAGAGACATACATAGATATGGATCCATACGTAGGTTTTCCCTTTTGTGTGTTCGATGTCCAACGCATTCAGCGGGGCAATATTTATTTCAACGTTGCACTTCCGTGGCGTGGATTTCAGAAGTTGAGAACAGGTTGACATTACGTGGGTTACGGCCAAAACACACACAGGACGCGGAAGCGCTGCGAAGCCGCCGTGTGCGCGCCGTGTGCATGTGTCAGTCACACACACACACACACACACACACACACACACACACACACACACACACACACACACACACACACACACACACACACACACACACACACAAAGGGAGAGAGAGAGAGGTGTAAATTCAGAAAGGGAAAACAGAAGATGAAGACGAGCAGAGTCGCTTGATGCCCGGCGCGGAGAAATGTGCTCCTTGTGTGGACAGCCAGGCACCTGCTTGTGTGAACAGCCAGGCACCTGCTTGTGTGGACAGCCAGGCACCTGCTTGTGTGAACAGCCAGGCACCTGCTTGTGTGGACAGCCAGGCACATGCTTGTGTGAACAGCCAGGCACCTGCTTGTGTGGGACAGCCAGGCACCTGCTTGTGTGGGACAGCCAGGCACCTGCTTGTGTGGACAGCCAGGCACCTGCTTGTGTGAACAGCCAGGCACCTGCTTGTGTGGACAGCCAGGCACCTGCTTGTGTGAACAGCCAGGCACCTGCTTGTGTGGACAGCCAGGCACCTGCTTGTGTGAACAGCCAGGCACCTGCTTGTGTGGGACAGCCAGGCACCTGCTTGTGTGGGACAGCCAGGCACCTGCTTGTGTGGACAGCCAGGCACCTGCTTGTGTGGGCAGCCAGGCACCTGCTTGTGTGAACAGCCAGGCACCTGCTTGTGTGGACAGCCAGGCACCTGCTTGTGTGGACAGCCAGGCACCTGCTTGTGTGGACAGCCAGGCACCTGCTTGTGTGAACAGCCAGGCACCTGCTTGTGTGAACAGCCAGGCACCTGCTTGTGTGAACAGCCAGGCACCTGCTTGTGTGGACAGCCAGGCACCTGCTTGTGTGGACAGCCAGGCACCTGCTTGTGTGGACAGCCAGGCACCTGCTTGTGTGGACAGCCAGGCACCTGCTTGTGTGGACAGCCAGGCACCTGCTTGTGTGGACAGCCAGGCACCTGCTTGTGTGAACAGCCAGGCACCTGCTTGTGTGGACAGCCAGGCACCTGCTTGTGTGGGACAGCCAGGCACCTGCTTGTGTGGACAGCCAGGCACCTGCTTGTGTGGACAGCCAGGCACCTGCTTGTGTGGGACAGCCAGGCACCTGCTTGTGTGGACAGCCAGGCACCTGCTTGTGCGGACAGCCAGGCACCTGCTTGTGTGAACAGCCAGGCACCTGCTTGTGTGAACAGCCAGGCACCTGCTTGTGTGGACAGCCAGGCACCTGCTTGTGCGGGAAATGCGCTTTGCGCTTTGCTGTGTGTCCCCGGTGTTATATAGGAATTCTAATGCATATACTTTCCATAGGTTTGAATGCAAACAGTGAATGAGAAGAGCGTGGAAATCCAGAGACAATTAATAGGAGGATATCCCAGTGAGCCACTGGAGTGTTAAGCTTAATTTATACTTATTATAAAGTGTCGCTCAGCACATGGTCGCAGACGAAAAATAAAGTGTCGCTCATGGTGTTGACTCAGCCCTCAGTCTTAATCCGTTTCACTACCTTAAGACTGAGAATATTACTATTTAAATCTTTTCATAACGTTAGGTGGTGCTGTTGGAAGCCTTGCATCGGAGAACCAATCATGAGTGTTGTGGGCGGGCCTGCTTTCTGGGAGCAGTGACGCTCATGCAGAACCGGTGTCTCGCAAAACATCGCCGCGTTTGCGGAGAAACATATGAATCACTTAGAAACAAACATAACCTGTTAATAGGACGTGTTTCATCCGGCCCCGGCGGCTAGAGGTCTTTCCCCCAGCGATAAGCCAGACTCCCGAGGCTACGTTACAGAGCCTGCTGACTGATGACTTCCGATTAGGAAAGATTATTGTAAAATAAACAACAGGTATAAACTCTCTTTGCAGCACATCAGTGTCTTGCTCTATATTGGAACTATGAAACATTGCATTGCCGCTACCAAATAAAATTCTAATAATAAATGTAGGCGTGTCTGCTGCCGGCCATTCTCGCCGGGCTTGAAGAGAAAGATTTTGACAGTGAAATTCCCAGACGTTTGGTGGTTAGGTCTGCAGAATGACCTGCTGCTGCAGAATGACCCGCTGATAATTGTGTTATTTCTGGGCAGGGTCCGCCGCATTTGCCCTCTTTAGTACCTGTATACTCTCTCTCTCCATCTCTCTCCCTCTCTCGTTCACTCCTTTCATAACCATTACTTCTTCTGTTTAAATGCCTTCCCTCCTCTGGTCTAATTATCACCAACCTCTCCCTCTCTCTCTCTCTCTCTCTCTCTCTCTCTCTCTCCATAATGGACGCCAGCAAACATTAAGATCTCCGGCACCGAAATTAGTGCTTGACCCCCGCAGCCTCCTCACTGAGATAATGTCTGTGCTCTTACAGTACGAGGAAGACAGAAAGGAGGGGAGGGCCAACTGCTGTTCACTGTTAACTGCTGTGGGAATAGAGAAATAAAGTCCAACTCCAAAACCTCTGTCTGTAAATCCAGAGAGAGAGAGAGAGAGAGAGAGAGAGAGAGAGAGAGAGAGAGAGAGAGAGAGAGAGAGAGAGAGAGAGAGAGAGGATGGAGAGACCTCGAGAAGGAGGGGATCAAGAGGGAATGCGAAAGGAAAGGGCCGCTGTCATCATCCCACACACATCTACCGCCGGGTGACCGTCATTGCTGCAAAACGCACACAGCATCCCAGAAACACAGTTTACAGCGCTCAGATATCTGCCACAGTGGGAATTGGGCTGTTTCATATGGAGCAAGAGAGAGATGGAGAGAGATGGAGAGAGTGAGAGACAATAGTGTTTCCATCCAAAGGTATCGCAAATTTTAACCAGATTTTCAGAAAGTCGGCAAAAGAAAATTAGATATGCGCGTTTTCGTAAAAACTAAGGACTTTTTTACTTTGCATTTGATCATTTATGATTGTTTATCTGTATTGCGAACAGACCCACACTCATGTCATCTGTCAGACGGATGCAGGATCCAACAAAAATATAACAGGATGCGTAATTTTTCCGTACCGCATCATTTTTCGCATCTGGTGTACATTGACTGTAAGACAAATTTCACGTTTGTAAAGCTACACTGAATTACATTGAAGTGAATCTTGAGCTGACAGAATGGACTGTATTGCAGTATACTGGTGGTGGCGCTAAGCTAAGCACTTTCTGGCCTTGGCATAATAATGACACCAAGAGTCTCTGTGTCCGTATGTCGGCGCTGGGGGCCTTGGATTGAGCAGGACATTACTAGCATAGCATTGGCTGCAGGACACTATTAGCATAGCATTAGCTGCAGGACACTATTAGCATAGCGTTGGCTGCAGGACACTATTAGCATAGCGTTGGCTGCAGGACACTATTAGCATAGCATTAGCTGCAGGACACTATTAGCATAGCATTGGCTGCAGGACACTATTAGCATAGCATTAGCTGCAGGACACTATTAGCATAGCATTGGCTGCAGGACACTATTAGCATAGCGTTGGCTGCAGGACACTATTAGCATAGCATTGGATGCAGGACACTATTAGCATAGCATTGTCTGCAGGACACTATTAGCATAGCATTGTCTGCAGGACACTATTAGCATAGCATTGACTGCAGGACACTATTAGCATAGCATTGGCTGCAGGACACTATTAGCATAGCATTGTCTGCAGGACACTATTAGCATAGCATTGGCTGCAGGACACTATTAGCATAGCGTTGGCTGCAGGACACTATTAGCATAGCGTTAGCTGCAGGACACTATTAGCATAGCGTTGGCTGCAGGACACTATTAGCATAGCTTTAGCTGCAGGACACTATTATCATAGCATTGGCTGCAGGACACTATTAGCATAGCGTTGGCTGCAGGATACTATTAGCATAGCGTTAGCTGCAGGACACTATTAGCATAGCGTTGGCTGCAGGACACTATTAGCATAGCGTTGGCTGCAGGACACTATTAGCATAGCATTGGCTGCGGGACACTATTAGCATAGCATTGGCTGCAGGACACTATTAGCATAGCATTAGCTGCAGGACACTATTAGCATAGCATTGGCTGCAGGACACTATTAGCATAGCATTGGCTGCGGGACACTATTAGCATAGCATTGGCTGCGGGACACTATTAGCATAGCATTAGCCGCAGGACACTATTAGCATAGCATTAGCCGCAGGACACTATTAGCATAGCATTGGCCGCAGGACACTATTAGCATAGCATTGGCCGCAGGACACTATTAGCATAGCATTGGCTGCAGGACACTATTAGCATAGCATTGGCTGCAGGACACTATTAGCATAGCATTGACTGCAAGACACTATTAGCATAGCATTAGCTGCAGGACACTATTAGCATAGCATTAGCTGCAGGACACTATTAGCATAGCATTGGCTTCAGGACACTATTAGCATAGCATTAGCTGCAGGACACTATTAGCATAGCATTGGCTGCAGGACACTATTAGCATAGCATTAGCTGCAGGACACTATTAGCATAGCATTGGCTGCAGGACACTATTAGCATAGCATTGGCTGCAGGACACTATTAGCATAGCATTAGCTGCAGGACACTATTAGCATAGCGTTGGCTGCAGGACACTATTAGCATAGCGTTGGCTGCAGGACACTATTAGCATAGCATTGGCTGCAGGACACTATTAGCATAGCATTGGCTGCAGGACACTATTAGCATAGCATTAGCTGCAGGACACTATTAGCATAGCATTGGCTGCAGGACGCTATTAGCATAGCATTAGCTGCAGGACACTATTAGCATAGCATTGGCTGCAGGACACTATTAGCATAGCATTGGCTGCAGGACACTATTAGCATAGCATTAGCTGCAGGACACTATTAGCATAGCATTGGCTGCAGGACATTATTAGCATAGCATTGGCTGCAGCAGGACACTCGCGCTCCTCACACTGTTTAAAGGTAATGAAGAATCATCAGAGAGAGAGAGAAGGAGAGCTGCGATCGGCCTGCCATCTGTTACCTGCTAACACCACTCGCCCTGACAATGGGGGGCGGGGGGGGATCTGGATCTGCTACACAGTCAAGCTGAGCTGTGTGTTCGTATCCAAGCTTTTCTTTTACAAATCATTGTTTCCCCCCCCCGCCTTTTTTTTCTAAATAGGCTCTTCCACTCGCTCTCTTCCTCTCGCCTCTCATTCCCCCTTTTCTTTTTCCAGGGTCTCACGAGGTTCTTCGAGCATAGACTGTATTTACTCAATTATTTCCAGTTAAATTGACAAAGCTGAGCAAAGCTGGGGGTTGGCTGACGCTGGCTGATCATTTCTGCTGATATTGAACTTTAAATTCATACCAAAGTAAAAAAAAAAAAAAAAAAAAAAAGAATTGAAAGAAAGAAAAAAGAAAGAAATATGGGGGCGGGGCCCGCGGGGGGGGGAGGGTTCCTCTCATTTTTCTCCCCACTTGCAATCCCCCCTGCTGTCCGGGTCATTGCGCCACACACCCATTGCCGATCTGGGAAGAGTTGTAGATAGCACATGCTTCCTCCGATACATGTGCAGTCGTCGTCGCCAGCCGCTTCTTTTCACCTGACAGCGAGGAGTTTCACCGACAGGACGTAGCACGTGGGAGGATCACGTTACCCCCCCCCCCCCCCCAGTTCCCCTCCCCCCGAACAGGTGCCCCCGACCGACCAGAGGGGGTGCTAGTGTAGCGACCGCGACACATACCCTCAATCCGCCTTCCCACCCGCAGACACGGCCAATTGTTCCTGTAAGCCGGAGGCAACACGGGGGACCGAACCCGCGACCCTCCTGTTGGCAGGCAATCTGCCGCTGCACTACCCGTACACCTCCACACCTATTCAATGGTAGGTGAATCCTGGAATACATTACTGCCATTAAACAAATCAATCAATCAATCAATCAATCAATCAATCTTTATTAGCAGACACAAGGTCCAATAAGAACACACAGTAAAAAACAACAACAACACAACATCAAACAATTACACAATTAACATCAGCACATCAAAAAATACTACAATAAGAGCCTGTACCAATGAGCCCAAGTGCTGGACTGATACTTAATTGCACTAAAACTGGGCTGAGTCAGAAGCAAGATTATGATATTCTGAGAAACATTCAGGCGACAAATAAATTAATAGGTCAGGTAAATAATAATTAATGAACACATTTGAGTATACAGTACACAATGTTATCACATAGCTGTTACAACCAATACATGTAGGATTCCACCAACAGCAGGTACGTAGAGTTCTCAATACATTTGTCATAAATCAATCGTAAAACGGCCATATTTCAAAAAGGGTCTCCTCTCTTTGGCTGAATGTCAGCTTCTCCATTGGCGAACAATGAGAGAGACTCAGCCATGGAAACCTGTTCAGACCATCTCTGTCTCTGATCTGCTCCCCGTCAGGTGAGGTGGAGCAGTTCAGATCACCTCCCATTGGTTTCCAGCCTGGCCTCTCAGACGTTTGCCATTACGTTTGCATCCAATGACAATATTCTGAATTTGATAAGGGTCATGTAAACAGCATATTTATTCTATTTGTATTTTCTGAATTTGACCTTTAACATTTTCTGATTAAGACGTGGGATATGCGACATTATTCAAGGATTCTTTGATCATGTATACAGCACTTTCGGAATATGTGTATCAATTGAGGTTTTTAATTTTTAATTGAGGCAACCTTACAGTAATCGGAGTATGAATGGCTGCATGTAAACGAGAATATTATTGGATTATTCATTTTCATTAGACATGTTTAAACAGCATAGTTGGAATATCGTCTTTTTCGGAATAAGGGCAAAAACCAGAACATTGTGCAAATGTAAACGTAGTCACTGCTGCTTCTCGATAATGAAGCGGAAGCTAAAAACGGCTTTTGCCGCTGGTGCTTCTCAGGTCGTTCTTCATTGCTTCGGCGATGCTGGGAATAATTAGGTCTGTGATTTTGTTTGGCTTGGAGACATTGGAGGCATTGCAATATTCGAAGTGAGCCTACTCTCTAAAAATGCCCGCGTCGTACCAAACATAATTCATGATCATCATTATTTAAAGCAAAATGAAAGAGGCCAAAATATTAATATTTCTCTGTCCTATAATGAATATCAAGGTCCAAGACCATGAAGAGGACCCCTGCAAAGTATTTATTGCACTTCGGCGTATTGTTGCTTTTTCTTTTTGTAGGCTATTTCAGAGAAAGAAATCCATCTGTCACAGAGTGACTGAAGGGAATTGTTCTTTTTTTTTTTTAATGGTAATGACCGGAAGATTGTGTGTGGAGTGGAGAGAGATCTATTCCGGCCAAAAACGGGGAGGGGGGGGGGGGGGGGGATTGGTTCCCCTGGCGTCTGTTTCCTTTGCAATCTTACAGCAGATGGAAGCCACTCATTTTCAGGAGGGAATAGTTACGCGTGTGAGGGAGGTGGTTTGAGATTTTTCTTTTTTTCCCCACACGTCTCGTCTCCCTCGGAACAAAGTTACGGTGGGTCCAATTAAAGTGGGTTGCAGCGATGAGGAATGAGCAGAAATTAAATCGATATCTTCTGGAGTGTAAATTCTGCGCTCGGCACTATTGTTGTGAGAGCAGAGCGGTGGGGCTGAGCCAGTTCGTTAGGCTGCTGTGGTGTGTCGGGGGGCAGTGAGCTGGTGAATATCGATGCCAAGCCAGTTGTATTGACTGAGGAGCTGTAGGTTTGTCTTCTTTTCTCCGGCGGCTCCAGCCTGCTGTCTGTCTGTCTGTCTGTCTGTCTGTATGTCTGTCTGTCTGCTTGTCTGTCTGCTTGTCTGTCTGTCTGTCTGCTTGTCTGTCTGTCTGTCTGTCTGTCTGTCTGTCTGCTTGTCTGTCTGCTTGTCTGTCTGCTTGTCTGTCTGTCTGTCTGTCTGCTTGTCTGTCTGTCTGTCTCTCTGCTTGTCTGTCTGTCTGTCTGCTTGTCTGTCTGCTTGTCTGTCTGTCTGCTTGTCTGTCTGCTTGTCTGTCTGTCTGCTTGTCTGTCTGTCTGTCTGCTTTGCCTTTTTTTTTTGCATGTTAGCCATATTTAGAGGAATATCTCATTTTAAACACACCAGTGTTATTTTCTATTTTCTATTGATTAACACACACACACACACACACACACACACACACACACACACACACACACACACACACACACACACACAAAACACCGAAATTAGGATTTGTCAGCCACTAAGCCATTTTATGTGAAGCACTTTGAATTGCCTCTGTATGAAATGTGCTATACAAATAAACTTGACTTGACTTGACTTGACTAACAAATCAACACAAGGTAGCAGCTTACATATCAATAAGGATAAAACAAGAAATAGCCATCAAGAAAAGCACAGCAGCTCACAGTATTAATGAATGAACAACTGCTCCTACACTGCTCTATAGATGTAAAAACTGGGACTGGTAAATTGATGTAAATTCCCTGCACATTAATGCCTATTTAACTTAGCCTGTAAATTTCATGTACATTCAATGTAAACTCTTATCTAACTCTGACTGTAAATTCATGTAAATCCACTGCCTATTTAACGTATATTTAACTCAGTCTGTAAATCTCATGTAAATCCAACGTAAATTCATATTTATCATCCACAGAACACTTCACCACTCATGTACATATTGTATATATTTACTCGATTTGATTGCACTTGCAACTTTGCGATTGCTGTTAGTTATCTTCCTACTTCTTATCTCTGTATATTGATGTGACCGCTACGCTGCATACAGACACTAAGACAAATTCCTCGTATGTAACTTGCAGACTGTGGCAATAAAAGTGATTCTGATTCTGATTCTAAATCACTGACAAGACTCCATAACAAAGAGATACCCAACAGTTAAGCTACAGCACTTACTCACCCATTAGAAGTCCATGCTAGAGCCTCGCTCCTATGAACTCCATTGTCAACATTACTACATTAGCATTTGAGCTAAACGATCTATCAAAGCCAACCAAATGATTGTAATGCCTTGCTCTGTAAAAAAAAGGGCAAACTAATGTGACTGTGATCATTGGTTCTGGTCTCATTTCCAATGCTTCATGTGGTGTGGTAGCCGGTTCTGCAACTTGCAACCGTAGCCTAGTAGGTATGCCACGGAATTTAAGACCTGGGAAACGCACGTCTTATCATTTTGCGCACAAAATGGCAACTAGAACCGGGCTCCATTATCAGCAGTGCCAGCAGCTACACATCATAAACACATGAGATTGCATCATTGCAATCATGTTTTTACTGGTATAAAAATACACCATTTTATGGGTTATTCATTCATCGACAGCAGAAAATGCGCACTGAATAGGCTACAGGTATGCAGACTGCCTGTATGCTCGCATACCCTGTGCGATAATCAATAATAATGATAATAATAATCAATATTTCCATCACATGCGTAATATCTCTGTGGAGAGGTGTGCTTACCTTCACCATGTCTCCATCCTGTCTCCTGCTGCTGGTCCTTCTCTCTGGCTTTATTTATGGTCAACATTTTGACTCACCACCTTCTATCATTTCACTTTATGATATAGCCTGCCTCTCGTTCCAGAATCACGTTTTACGCGCGCGTAAAAGATCTCTTCCAGCAGCTGTTTAGGCTTTTCATTTGCGCTTCTTTTGTCCATCACGTTGCCGCAAGTTTGGCCCTTATCTTTTCACATTTGCGTGTTGTTTATGTTTATTAGTTTATTTGTCAGGGACCTATACAAAAGAACATTAAACCCATAGGGGAAGAGATGCTTTGTAACAGATTTCAACTTCAACTTCAACTTCAACTTTATTATGTCCCTGAGAGAAGCAATTTGGTTTGCAACAAGAATGCTATAGAGGCTAATTTCCATCTGGAGTCCCTGGGCAGGTGGATACAGAGGCCATTCAGAGTTAAGAAAAAAAACACACAATAAAATACATGAAGTGTAAAAAACAGGGAAAGGGCACAGGTTAGTAAAAAATGCATGAATAAATAAATAAACAATGAAATAAATAAATACATAATGTTAGTGTAGTGCACGCAGTACCAGCATCTCTTTGTTTTTAGTCCCAGTCCTAGTTAAGAGCAGACATGCAGACATTTTTTGTTTATCGGTGGTGGCGGTCTGTGTGTGTGTGTGTGTGTGTGTGTGTGTGTGTGTGTGCGTACATACATGCCTGTGTGTGTGTGTGTGTGTGTGTGTGTGTGTGTGTGTGTGCGCGTACGTGCCTGTGTGTGTGTGTGTGTCAGCAGTGGCTGCCTGGCAAGCAGAGTGAGTGCAGTGTGTGTTTACTTGGCTATTTGTTAGTGAATAAATGCTACTACTGTACATTTAAACATGTTTCTGATGTCCACAACGAGCCTCGTTAATAGAATCTTTAATTACAAGCCTGTTTGCCATTGATTGTCCTTTGATCTGCATCTTCTGTCTTTTTAGCCAGTGCACGCAGTGGTGCAGGCCCTATAACAGGGTTTGTCCACCCAATTTACAAGCCCATTTGGAAGCCCATTTGGTCCCACTCAGAAACCATAAGACCCGCCGCTACCGAACTTGGTAGGTAGGTTCACAGAGTCACCTTTTACTATGGGCGGAAAAAGTACACTTGTTGACCACTAGGTGGCGCTATAACGGCCCTCTTTACGTTTTGGTCCATAACTTTTGAACCGTTCTGCACAAAACCTGTTTTGCCGTTTTCTGAAAGACCTCACCGTTGCGATATAATCGACTTGCAAAGTGTTGTGGGTGGGGCCTATTTCACAGAAATCGCTATTTCGCCTTCTAATTTTTTGTCCAAACTCCACCAAACCACAGCACACAGCATGTGTGGACTGTGCTGCTCAAAACTTATTTTGTGGTTTTTTGAAAGTCTGCACCGCAGCGTAGGCCATTTCATCATGAACTTATGATTTTGGGACACTGCTAACTGGGAGAGATGTAATTAAAACAATAGAAGTTGAAAAGGCACCATGAGGCTATACAGAGGGGTGTTTTTTTTTTTAATGCGACAAATACACATCTTTTACAATTTCACAATAAATACACGCGCGCGCGCGCACACACACACACACACACACACACACACACACACACACACACACACACACACACACACACACACACACACACATTCATGTATTATAATAAAATGTTTTATTAAATGCAACTACATAATTAAATAATTATTTTCTAGGGCTTTCTTACCATACTGGTTTTCCATAATATCCTTTGCCACCGACAGCCCTCCACTTGAACAATGTGGCTGCCTGCTACAACCAACAGGCTCGTCAACGCTTTTCTGCGCTGGCCATATGCTAGGTTTGACCTAGCCTTGTTTCTTTTTTTCTCTCCTTCTCCACATGCCACAGCATGTGAAGCAGAAATGAGCTGAGCACTGAAATGAGAGCGCGGCTTCATTTCACTGTTGATTTTATTAACATGGCTCATTGCAGACATCAGAAACATGTTTAAATGTACGGTCGTAGCATTTCTCCACTGCCCAAACACACACTGCTCTCACCGCTGCGTTCACACATCTTGCCCTGTATCCCTGTTTTGTTGATGTTTTATTGAATGATATATCTTTTAACAACGTGGTCCGTTTGTAGTGTGTAGTTTTGCTCTACCCATTGTTTACTGTCCTGAACACTATGTTCAGTGACCTCTATTTTTATTCTCGATTTTAATATTGTACTCTCTGTATTTTCTTTCTCTTTGTAAAGCACTTTGTGATTTCGGTCTGTGAAAGGTGCTCTATAAATAAAGTTATTATTATCTCTGCTCGCCAGGCAGCCACTGGCTCACACACACACACACAGACAGACAGACAGACAGACAGACAGACAGACAGACAGACAGACAGACAGACACACACACACACACACACACACACACACATGGGGGAAGGCAATATAGCCATCGCCTAGGGAAAATCAATCGTCATTCAGCCATTCAATTTGTGTCGTGCCGATTTGATCGCCGATCGGCACAACACTTGTCAGTGTCATCTACCTCTGGTATGATGGATATGATGCAGTTTGATTGATTACATATTTGTAGAACTGATCAATAGTACACTACACTGGTTGTCTATGGCAGAGGTTCTCAAATGTTTTTCAGCCAAGGACCCCTTACAACAGGGGTGGGCAATTATTTGTCATGGGGGGCCACATGAGAAACCCAGATTGTTGCCGGGGGCCGAACAATGCCCGTAACCCATGGATGGGTAACTTTGATGATAGAGAGGGCCACAAAAAATGTCCTCGCTACCAGGTTTTGCCGAGGGCCGAACGGCGCCAGCGCGAAAAATTTGGTGCATTTGAAGCCAGGTTTAGAGGAATAACTCATTTTAAATTAACAGTTGTGATGTCATTATTCAGTCTTAACTCATTGAGTGCCAGCCACTTTTGGAGAACGGACGCTCCCAGTGCCAGAGTTTCAGAGCGTTTTCAGTGATTTCTCGAGGCCCACAGAATATTGTGTGATATTACTATGTAAACACCGAACACGCACAAAGAACGAGGAGAGTCTATTGTATCATCAGCAAAAAAAAGTTTATTGATAGCATTTTCCGTTCTTTAGTTATGAGCCGGAGAAGATAGGTTGTTTTAAGCAAAAACAGGCGTTTCAAATTAGAAGCTGAGTTATTCCGCCTTTTGTGAAATGAAGCATTTCAAGCACATTCACTTAGTCTGAAGCTAATATTTTCTGATGTAGTGACGTGTTGTAGTTGTGTGGTGCCCTGCGTGCCCCACCCCCCTCTCCCCCCCTCAGCTGCAAACTCCTCCCCACACGAACACACAGCCTCACGCACCCAGGTCTATTTTCGGAGTGCTCCGTTTTTGTGCGCCGGCTCCCAGCGCGACACGGAAACGCCAAACCGGACTGCTGAGAATGGTTTGGCCCTTCGGCGTCGGGTGCTGCTTTTCTGGCGGCTAATCATGTGGAGAAACTATACAGCAGAGACAGAGAGGCTCAGTTGTGGGCGCGGATTGACTGCTGTTCGCAGCCAACGTTAACTCCAGCCAGAGCAATCTATATGGCTCTGGCTGCAGCATGAGCGGTTTCTCTTTCATCACGGGGCTTTTTCCTGCTGTTTTCCTGACCTTTCACTAATCTGGAGAGCACTGTCGCCACCTAATGGGTCTGTAAAATAGGTTATACACATTCAATAGCTCCCATATTTTTATAGGAGATGTAAGAGGCTTTGATCCACGTCCCACCGTCAAAAAACGCAATTGACGAACATACTCGTCTTTGGCACTCAACGTTAGTATTTGAATTGATGAACATACTCGTCCTTGGCACTCAATGAGTTAACCACCAATATTTGATCCTTTTCTCACTCACTCCTATGTCACCACCTGCTCTCAGGGCTTGAAATTAACTTTTTTGACCACCTGCCAATATGGCTGCTAGATTTTAAAGTTACCAGCCAATTAGAATTTCCACTAGCTGAAATGTTTTTCTTGAAATAAATCAGAATATGAGTGGGTTAATTTAAGCATAAGTATCAGTAAGTGGCCCGGGATGATCAAAGCCTGTGTTGAGGGTCACACAAACAAAAATGCAGTCTTGAAGCTAAATAAATCCAAAACCAATGAGTTATTTGAGTTATTTAAATTTCTACTTCAATGTAGCCTTTTAGTCATAAAGATTATTGAAAGATATTCCATATTCCAGACTGAAATGCTATAACAGAAGTGGAGTATTGGCCAGAATATGACATGAACATTTGGACACTTATTCAGCGGGTATCTTGCATGTTGCGTTCAGGTGCACTGTGTGTGTGTGTGTGTGTGTGTGTGTGTGTTTTTTTTGCACTTCCATCGCGGGCCACACAGGTGTATTTTGCCCATGTGTGACTTACAAGATAGAAAATATACCGGGGACCCCCTCATTCTGATTTGTGATTTTGGGCTAAGCTTAATTGTTTCCACGGTAACGTGCTTGACTTTTAAATTGATAGGTTTGTTAGATTAGAATGTAATCCATGAACCATTTTAGATTGAAAGCATAAAATATTTTCATTGAACCATGAAGCTTTTGCAACAACAAAAAGTCTTTATTTTTATTTCCCTGAAAACTTTTCGCGGACCCCCTGGCAAAGTGCCACGGACCCCTGGGGGTCCCCAGACCCCCATTTGAGAACCAATTGTCTATGGGAAGCCCTAACACGGAAGTTGTTCTTCCGTGGGTGATGGGGAAACTGCAAGAATGCCTCTGTGAATTGAGCAACAATTTTTTACAACTTCACTTCCGGTTGAGTGATTTTGCCTTCAAAATAAAAGCGCAAGTTTTTTTAATTTACAATATAGATTAAAGTAGTAATCTATGAGACCCAACAGAATTAACATAGTAACACTAAGAGGAACATCTAGTTTAATGTTGGATGACAATAGAGACTGATGACTGACGAGTGATGACTGACGAGTGAGGACTGATGACTGACAAGTGATGACTGACGAGTGAGGAGTGAAACGGTATTGCAGGAAGAATGACAACGTTTTCGTGTGAGGACTGAAGGCGTTTCAGAGCAGACCCGATGCGGTTTAGCATGAGACACAAGAACTGACAACGCTTAGACTGAGGAATGATAGCCAAACCTCTGAATGAGGAGGATGCCCTAAAATGGTTGCCGTACTTTCGGTCTTGGTCTGACAAAGGGATAACTTATTTTAAAGATCTTTACGACTATGGGACCTTTGTGTCCTTTACAGAGTTTTCAGACAAATTCAGCCTTCCTAAATCTCATTTTTTTCAGATTAGGCATTTTATTCGGAAGCAGAACCCCATATTCCCCAGTCGCCCACCGGAATCTCTTATAGACTCTCCATTGGCTCTCAACCCTAAACAAAAAAGGCTGGTTTCCTGCATTTACCATCTGATCAACTATAGCATTGAAAACCTGGTAACCAGCCTCAAAGACTCTTGGGAGCGAGAGTTGGGAATCACAATAGTGGATGAGCAGTGGCAGCATATCTTGGAGCTAATTCATTCCTCATACATCTGAGCCAGGCATGGCCTCATACAGTGCCAGATTGTGCACTGAGTAGTACATTATACTCATCTGAGGCTGTCCCAGATTTATCCCAATGTAACTGACTCATGTAATAGTTGCTCCAGCCGAGCATACCCACATGTTCTGCTCATGCCCCTATAGGCTTAAAGTCCCTGGAAACCAGAAATATTTTTTTATTATTTAGCATTTTGAGTTCATCACATCACAGGAACCTATGTTAATAAGCCACCAGCCAAATTTGAACGATGATGAACGTCGCAAAGTATATCAATTTAGGTTTGACAGTCATGGCAAAAGTCATGAGAATCAATTCGATTTTAGAGTGTATTTTCTCCCGCGGACTGTGTGGGCGTGTCCCGTCTGCAGCAGATCTCCTCTCTCTCTCGGAGGAGGAGACCTGCTGGAGGAGACCTGCTCGGAGGAGACCTCTCTCTCCGTTAACGGAGAGAGAGAGAGAGAAGGAGAGAGAGAGAGAGAAGGAAAGAGAGATGGAGTGTGTGTGTGTGTGTGTGTGTGTGTGTGTGTTCGCGCATTGCTCGGCGCATAGCACAGACAGAGAGGGTTTACAGAGAGGAAGAGATCTCTGCCGCTGCGCTACTGTGTGTGTCAGTGTGTGTGTGCGCGCGTGCGTGCATGCGTGTGTGTGATTCGATTAAATCTTATGACGTGATAAGATAAGAGCATTTTAGCACCGCGCGCACCGCTCTCTTCAATGACGAAATGGAAATCCAGACCTTGAAGAAAAGTGTTGATTTTTGGGGTTAGGGTTGAAAGTAATGTCAACTTACTTTCTGAGGCACACAATTACTCACATAAGACCCTACATTTAATAGTTGGAAGGTTTTTGTGGATTTTGGTTTCCAGGGACTTTAACACATTTTGGGCTGAAATTTTCCAGACGCTCAACACAGCATATGACACTCCTTTGACCCCTGACCCTCTCTTGGCCTTGTTCGGAGTCCCTCTGCAGCCTGACACCTCTAAAGTCATGCAGCATGTTCTTGCTTTCACCACCTTACTGGCCAGGCAACTAATTCTCCTGAAGTGGAAACATGCTCACCCTCCATCTCACAATAGATGTGTGAAGGAGTCGCTACTGTCCATCAAACTTGAGAACCGTAGATTCTCCCTCGAGGGCTCCCCCGGTTCTTCTGAAAAGACTTGGAGACCTCTCCTGAATCATATTGAGTCATTAACGTCCCTGTCTGGTTGTGACGACTGAGCCGTCTTTTTCTTCTTCTTCATCCTTTTCTTACATGTTGCTGAATTCTCATTTATACTTATTCATATTTTTATTTATTTGTATGTGTACTTTGTATTATCACCATCACTGTATTGTTATTAACATGACTAGTGGACATATCTATCCTTGGGAAGGGGTGGGGTTATGGGGAAATGGGGGAATAAATGTAAAAAAATACTTTTTTTTGTACTATGACTTGTAAAAATAGAATTCTTCCAATAAGGAAAATTATAAAAAGAAGCTGAAAAGATGAATTAATTAAAGCTTATTAAAGCTTATTAAATTAAAGTTCGGCTTTCCTGATTTTCAACCATATTTGTGTCATTACAATGTCAGTAGTTGGATTAGATATTGCAGCCTTCACCTCCCCTCACTCAACCCTCCTGGGTGATATCCCTTATCTCTCACATATTTTCTTGACGCTCTGACGTAAAACGCGTCAGAGCGTCAAGTCCAGCCCTGCGGAAGAGAGCAGCTGTAAACTACAAGTGTTGTGGGGGTGTGCCGCCATGTTTCCGCCTCTAGAGGTCCTCCACGCCCCTTCACAGCTCCTGACGAAAAACAAAAGGCAGCCATCTTTTTTCACCGCATAGCCTAGGCTAGCTAATGTTAGCTCCCCTAGCTGCTTGCAAAGAACCATATCTCGGGAACGGAAGCAGCTACAGACACGTGACTGGCGGCATTGGAAAGCTCGTCAAATTTGACATCTAGTAGAAGGTGCGTTGAAGTTACGAAATCAACGCTGAGCAATGTACCCATTTTTACATTAAATAGTTACAACATCAGATGCTCATAACTCCTAGGAAAATGCCTTAAACTGCATGAAACTTTTTGTGTGAAGACATCTCCCGACATATATACTTCGGTTTAAATTTGGTGCAATTTGGAGCCAAAAAAATAATAAAAATCTTCTTCTTCTTCTACCATTGTTTTATGTCGAAGCCTTCTTCTTCTTCTTCTTTGAGTTTTATGGCGGTTGGCAAACATATATGTGCATTACCGCCACCTACTGGAGTTTGATATCAGCCAAATGCCTGAGGGGTGGGTGTGGAATAGAAGGCCACGAGCCCAGTGCATTGTGGGAAGTGTAGGATTTCTGCTCCCCGCTCCCGCCCCTCCCCTCCACCAGCCCCCCCTCCACACAACCAATTCAAAAAATTTCAACGGATTCCAACTCCTTAGGGGCGTGAGATTTAATATATCTTCATATTCCCCACGGGAAAGCCTTCCTTTAATAAAAAAATTATTAATAGATTTCTTCTTCTTCTTCTTCCTCTTCCTCTTCCTCTTCCTCACCGCACCCGGGCACGCAACGGGGAACCGTGACAGGATCCACTTGGAAAGGTGGTCTGGGGAGCGCTTTGGCGTGCCCAGGCACAGAACACTTGCGAATGTGAAAGCCAACGGCCCGTTCTGAACCACATAGACAACACACGGGCGATGATACACTGCGGGCATAGTTGATGACGCAAGTGCACTCTGTTCCGTTTCCGAGCACGGAAGAAATGTTGTAATGTGAAAGGTGACCAGTGGGGGAGAGGGGAGGGGGGGTAATCGTTCCCGGGCGCAGAACAGAACGAAAGCAATCATTCCCAGTGAGAAAGCACCCTTAAGCTTAATTTATACTTATTATAAAGTGTAGCTCAGCACATGGTCGCAGACGAAAAAGAAAGTGTCGCTCATGGTGTTGCATTTATACTTCAGAGGACGTTCGCCTCGGTTCAACGGTCACGTGACACCCGAACGCTATAAGCAGCTGCAGACAGCCAAGAGAAGAGAGGGAATGAAATGCACAGTGAAACCACCTCGGATGCAAGATGTAACGTACTTGGCTGCAGCTGCATATAAACAGCACACAACCACACAACTCACCTCCTCTCTCTCTGGGAAATTGGTCACGACGTTATTTGTGATTTTCACAAAGTCATACATCAAGGACAGACTGATAAAAATAGCGGGGACACGTTCATTAATTTCAATCGAGCGAAAACTAGCGGGTGGACCCCAACCAAAACAAGGAAGTCAAGCGCGTGCCGTCTATATAGCCAGTCAGACTTGCGCAATACTATGACGTAGTCAGCGACACTAGACATTTAACCAGGTAGCAGACACTGCTCGCCGACACTTGAAAGTGTCGACTCAAGTCCTCATTTCTGTCGGCGACCGTTTCAAAAGTGTCGGCAGACGAAGCATAAATTGGGCTTCAGTGTCTCATTATTATTATTAGTAGTAGTATTAGTATTAGTATTAGTATTAGTATTAGTATTATATATTTTTCATTTTTTATTATTTTTGTTAGCATAAACGGTCAAATTTAAATATGCAGAATATCAGCACATAGGATATTGACTATTCATCCAAATTCGAAACCATTAGCTTTGGAAAATGCACAGCATTGTAGTAGAAACACTGAGAATTGAGAAAGTTACAGTGGAATATTGTTCAGATGGCGGAAATTCAAATATGTCATGGATGCTGATGTAACAACTATGCAGAAGGAAAGTGAGAAAATGCATCTTAATTGTCATTTCTGCCTGTCAGCTGAAACGTATACTGGGGGGGGGGGGGGGGGGCACTGCAGCGAGAGAGATGTTAAAAGATGGTGTTTATGCCAAGTGCTGATGATGCGCCGCTGTAGTTATGGTCGAGAGAGACCACCTAAACTGAGACCGAGTCAAGACCAAGACCGAGGTGGGGCGAGACCGAGACCGAGACCAGACCAATGCCAGACCATTTTCAAGACCATGACTCTAATGGTGGCGTCACCTTTACACCATTGTTCTGCTAACAACAAAATAAATCATTATTTAGGAATTTTTGTAAAATACATACAAAGAAACTCTTTGTGGTTTGTATTAACAAATTGTATGACTGATGATTTGGATTCAAGATTCAAGATTCAAGATTTTTATTGTCACTCCATGGTACAAGTATCACATGTGAAATTCTTGTGCTGTGGACTCCGTTTACGACATAGTACAAATAGGCAACAAGCAACAAGCAATGAGCAATAGGCAATAAGAAATAGGCATCAATAAGCAATACTAAGCAGCAATAGGCAATAAGGCAGAATAGCGATAAGACAAGTCAGTGGCTTATTCATTGCACATAGGTGCACATGTCATGTGCATACGTTAGACGTGTTCAGACATTTTAAATTCGACGTATTTGACATGCAGGTGCAAATAGCATGTACCTTATTAAACATACAATTAAACATTAGGCATACATAATGGTAGCAGCTGCAGTACGGTACGGTACGGCTACTACACTATTTGTGTATGTTAAGGAGTCTCGTGGCCTGCGGGAAGAAACTGATGGCATGAATTCCCCCCACCGTTATTTTGCTCATCCCCAGTCCTACCAGGACCTGAGTGAACCCTTCGACTGCAAGGCATCGTTGGGATGAACTGTGCGCTGGCATCCTGTAGCGTTCTTCGCCCCTGCTTCCGTTTCGCCCTCTCTGGTCTGTGCCTGGCAGCTTGCCAATCAATTCCGGCGTTTTCCCAGAAGTTGACAGGCGCGGGGGGGGGGGGGGGGGGGGTAGGGGCTGTGGGCGTCTAATTAGGATGATGAGTAGTTATTAGGGTGGGGATCTCCCTGGGTGTTTGCACTCGCGCGACCCCGGCCCATTGTGTGAGGGTGGAGCGGAGAGGATGGAGGTAATGCCCCCTCATTCAGGCCCCAGACCTCATTAAGCTGCAGCCTCATTCAGGCCTCACACCTCATTAACCTGCAGCCTGGATATCCAGTAGGTAGGTGTGGGGGGGGGGGCTGCCTTGTTGTCTGAACATGTCTGTTGTCTGTTCATGGTGATGCTGCCTTCATGTCCTCTCAGTTTGACCGTAAATATGAGCTGCGGAAAAACAGCTCAGCTTCCAGCAGATTACAGGTATGACAGGTGGGAATTAAAGCACAATATGAATATATCCAAGTATGCAGAAATATATAAATAAGATTTTAAAAAAAAACATGAATTTACATTTATTTACTCTAGTATACAAGACCAAGTAGGTTCAGTACAGTATTATTAAAATAGTTGATCGCCATATTGATTGAATGAATGAGGGGGGGGGGGGGGATTCCAACTGAATATGTTGCATAATTGCTTATGGTAAGTATAACTTTTAATGAGAACTCTGAGAGCATTTTTAAAAGAGCTAACGAGCGCGTGTTTCTAATTAGGAAGCTGAGGAGCATTAGCGTTAGCATTAGCTCAGCCAACACTACTGGAAATGGCACACAGGAGTCTGGCTCAAAGCATCTTATCATTTAACATAACAGCTTGCTATGGGAAATTGAGTGTAAAGAGAAAATGAGCTCTCCAAAATTGTAAAACATGTATGGAAGGATGATTGGGAAGTCACAAAAACAACCTTGCAAATATATCTGACTGTGCTGTACACAGGAAACACAGCTACACATATAATCAGAGGTGGAAAGTACTCAAGTACTTACTTGAGGATTTGGACTTTTTAAAGTATTTTTTTTATAATGCTAAACTTTTACTCTTACTTAAAGGAACACTCCGCCCATTTTCAACCAGCTTTGTATCATTAGAACATCAGTAGTATATCAGAAAACTGTAAACGGTTTTGAAGTCTGTCATTTAATTGGACAGTTATTGAGTGTTAAAGTGTGGACCAGTGACATCACTGGTCCACACTAACTCAAATGAATAACTCATTAACTCAAATCAACTCTCAATAACTGTCAAACTAGATGACGGTTTTGAAGTCATTCATCTAGTTTGACAGTTATTGAGAGTTGATTTGAGTTAATGAGTTATTAATTTGAGTGTGTGAGGTGTGCGGGATTTAGTTTGATCCACGGGCCAAAGATGAGCTGCAGCACTAAAATCACTTTTTTAGAAGTCCATTTTGAACTCGAGCAATTAACTGCAGCCTCTGCGACTTGAAACTTTCAGAAGTTCATATATTCACACACACACACACACACACACACACACACACACACACACACACACACACACACACCCTCCCATATACACGCACACACACACACAGACACAGACACACACGTGCACGCACACACACACACACACACACACACACACACACACACACACACACACACACACACACACACACACACACACAGACACACACACACACACACATCCTCCCATACAGTATTTCTCCATCCCCAGAAGCGCAGATTTTATTTGCAGCCTTGCTTTGGTAATGTTTCCACGCATGGGGCTCCTGCGGCTGTGTGTGTGTGTGTGTGTGTGTGTGTGTGTGTGTGTGTGTGTGTGTGTGTGTTTTGCTGGCGAACGGAGAAGAAACTTGAATAGCTAATAAAATGCTTGAGCCTGTAATTACTTCCTGAATTATTATAATTGCCTAATGTTGTCGATGCTGCTGCCTCCCTGCATCAACCCCCTCAGGGTTAAAACCAAGCAAAGCGAGAAAGCTGTGTGTGTGTGTGTGTGTGTGTGTGTCTGTGTGTGTGTTTCCCCCCCAAAACGTTAAACACAGCTGATGGTTAACTGCTCCAAAATATTGATTAAATGTAAATCTGACGCATTCACACGCGCTTTTGACAAGATTGACTAAATTATTCATCTGACTTATTGACTTCCGCCTGAGTTTCTCTGGTAGTGTTGAGGAGACTAACTACTCCCCACTGACTTCAAGGCTGCTGGAGGGATTTCACCCCACAACCGGCTGGTTTAAGGAAAATACATCAAGCTGTCAAACGTTGTCAGTGGTGTAAAGTAACGAAGTACAAATACTTCGTTACTGTACTTAAAGGAACACTCTGCCCATTTTCAACCAGCTTTGTATCATTAGAACATCAGTAGTATATCAGAAAACTGTAAACGGTTTTGAAGTCTGTCATTTAATTTGACAGTTATTGAGAGTTAAAGTGTGGACCAGTGACATCACTGGTCCACACTAACTCAAATGAATAACTCATTAACTCAAATCAACTCTCAATAACTGTCAAACTAGATGAATGACTTCAAAACCGTTTACAGTTTGAGAGTTGATTTGAGTTAATGAGTTATTAATTTGAGTTAGTGTGGACCAGTGATGTCACTGGTCCACACTTTAACTCTCAATAACTGTCAAATTAAATGACAGACTTCAAAACCGTTTACAGTTTTCTGATATACTACTGATGTTCTAATGATACAAAGCTGGTTGAAAATGGGCGGAGTGTTCCTTTAAGTTTTTTTTTGTATCTGTACTTTACTTGAGTATTTATTTTTCTTTCAACTTTCACTTTTACTCCACTACATTTTCGTAATAAAATCTATACTTTTACTCCGATACATTTCCCAAAAGCATCTCCGTTACTCGTTTCTATAAAATAAACAAACAGCTTGTGTTGTGGCAAATCAGTGCTTCTGTGTTGCAAGTTGCATTTGCCAATCGCTTACCGTCAGTGCTTCCCAAGTCTTTTCATCCATGTTACAAGTTCCCACAAGCTGAAATCTGACGGTTAATTATTTTAAAAACATTAATGAGAGTTTCCAACTTCCAATCCAAGGTCGGTGGTTCGATCCCCAGCTCCTCCAAGTCCGCATGTCGAAGTGTCCTCGGGCAAGACACTGAACCCCAAATTGCTCCCGATGGCTGTGCCAGCAGCACCCTGCGTGCCAGCTTGCCGCCTTCGGTGTGTGAATGGGTGAATGTAGGCACATTGTAAAGCGCTTTGGATAAAAGCGCTATATAAATGCAGTCCATTTTACCATTTACCATTTTTTCGTTCTAGTGCTGGGGCCCTCGATGTTTTGGTTGCACCTGTGTTTATCCTGCCTTTCAGACATAAAATGGCTGTTGTGAAAAAGGCCCATGCACTCTCCTTGTGTCACATTCTTGTATGCAACTACACCCCCCCCCCCCCTTAATAATATCTGATAGACTGAGCCGAGTGCGAGGGCCAAATCCAGGAGCGTCCCTCAAAGCCCCGGTGGTGAGATTCACTCCGACGATCTGCGTTCTCTTGGATATTAAAAATGGAAGACAATTACATTCTCCACTCGCCCCCCCACCCCCTTCCCTCCCCCCACCTTCACCCCTCCTCTCTCCACACCATACACCCCCCCCCCACTCCCCCTGCTGTCAGAACAGGAGAAGCGCGTCGTGTCGCCCGTTCGTTCTTAAAACCCGACGGAACAAAGAGCGTCAGACGAGTCGTGTCTCGCTTTGTGTCACCGACACTCTTTTACGTGGATTATTTTTACCTCCTCTATTTCTAATCTTCTCCTCTCTGCCCTACATATGTCTCAGACGCCTCCTCTCTCCTGGGAGGTCTTTGTCACCAAAGAGCCGCCCGCCTGTTCTCTTTCTGTCTGCGCGCGCTTATGATGAGGTCAACTAACAGAGTGCCGAAAAGGAAGGGGAAAAAATCCTGTCTCGTTTCATGTTAAGTGGAGGAGCAACAACAGCTGATTTGATTAGTTAGGTCTCGTGCACCGATTGATTAGTGAACGGAGAGTTGAATGGATTTTTGATGAGAGCGAGCACCGCGGGTTAGGTGGTCGATACGTGGCCTTTTGTTCAAAATGGGACATCGGCCAGTCAGTATGGTGTATACCTCTGATGCGATGGACCACACAGCTAGTCGATACGTTTTCATTGTTGTTGTTATTAAGGTTATTATATCAGATGTTTTTATTGTTGTTGTTGTTGTTATGATTATTATATCCGATGTCTGTGTGCAGAGAAATCATCCCAGTGTGATGATGTGGGAGGATTTGACTCGGCAGCATCGGCTATGTGTGGAAAAGCTGCAATGAAACCTGTCTCACCTTGAGTTAAACCTGTCTCACCCTGTGTTAAAGCACCTGTCTCACCCTGTCTCACCCTGTGTTAAACCTGTCTCACCCTGTGTTAAACCTGTCTCACCCTGCGTTAAAGCACCTGTCTCACCCTGTGTTAAACCTGTCTCACCCTGTCTCACCCTGTGTTAAAGCACCTGTCTCACCCTGCGTTAAACCTGTCTCACCCTGAGTTAAACCTGTCTCACCCTGAGTTAAACCTGTCTCACCCTGTGTTAAAGCACCTGTCTCACCCTGCGTTAAACCTGTCTCACCCTGAGTTAAACCTGTCTCACCCTGTGTTAAACCTGTCTCACCCTGAGTTAAACCTGTCTCACCCTGCATTAAACCTGTCTCACCCTGAGTTAAAGCACCTGTCTCACCCTGCATTAAACCTGTCTCACCCTGAGTTAAAGGACCTGTCTCACCCTGTGTTAAACCTGTCTCACCCTGCATTAAACCTGTCTCACCCTGAGTTAAAGCACCTGTCTCACCCTGTGTTAAACCTGTCTCACCCTGTGTTAAACCTGTCTCACCCTGTGTTAAACCTGTCTCACCCTGAGTTAAAGGACCTGTCTCACCCTGTGTTAAACCTGTCTCACCCTGTGTTAAACCTGTCTCACCCTGTGTTAAAGCACCTGTCTCACCCTGTGTTAAACCTGTCTCACCCTGTGTTAAACCTGTCTTACCCTGAGTTAAACCTGTCTCACCCTGAGTTAAACCTGTCTCACCCTGTGTTAAACCTGTCTCACCCTGAGTTAAACCTGTCTCACCCTGTGTTAAACCTGTCTCACCCTGTGTTAAACCTGTCTCACCCTGTGTTAAACCTGTCTCACCCTGAGTTAAACCTGTCTCACCCTGTGTTAAACCTGTCTCACCCTGTGTTAAACCTGTCTCACCCTGTGTTAAAGGACCTGTCTCACCCTGAGTTAAACCTGTCTCACCCTGAGTTAAAGGACCTGTCTCACCCTGAGTTAAACCTGTCTCACCCTGAGTTAAACCTGTCTCACCCTGCATTAAACCTGTCTCACCCTGTGTTAAACCTGTCTCACCCTGTGTTAAAGCACCTGTCTCACCCTGCATTAAACCTGTCTCACCCTGTGTTAAAGGACCTGTCTCACCCTGAGTTAAACCTGTCTCACCCTGAGTTAAAGCACCTGTCTCACCCTGAGTTAAAGGACCTGTCTCACCCTGAGTTAAACCTGTCTCACCCTGTGTTAAACCTGTCTCACCCTGAGTTAAACCTGTCTCACCCTGTGTTAAACCTGTCTCACCCTGTGTTAAACCTGTCTCACCCTGTGTTAAACCTGTCTCACCCTGCATTAAACCTGTCTCACCCTGTGTTAAAGCACCTGTCTCACCCTGAGTTAAACCTGTCTCACCCTGTGTTAAACCTGTCTCACCCTGAGTTAAAGCACCTGTCTCACCCTGAGTTAAATGACCTGTCTCACCCTGTGTTAAACCTGTCTCACCCTGAGTTAAAGCACCTGTCTCACCCTGTGTTAAACCTGTCTCACCCTGTGTTAAAGGACCTGTCTCACCCTGTGTCAAACCTGTCTCACCCTGAGTTAAACCTGTCTCACCCTGAGTTAAAGGACCTGTCTCACCCTGAGTTAAACCTGTCTCACCCTGAGTTAAACCTGTCTCACCCTGAGTTAAACCTGTCTCACCCTGTGTTAAACCTGTCTCACCCTGAGTTAAATGACCTGTCTCACCCTGTGTTAAACCTGTCTCACCCTGAGTTAAACCTGTCTCACCCTGTGTTAAAGGACCTGTCTCACCCTGAGTTAAACCTGTCTCACCCTGTGTTACACCTGTCTCACCCTGTGTTAAAGGACCTGTCTCACCCTGAGTTAAACCTGTCTCACCCTGAGTTAAACCTGTCTCACCCTGTGTTAAAGGACCTGTCTCACCCTGTGTTAAACCTGTCTCACCCTGTGTTAAAGGACCTGTCTCACCCTGAGTTAAACCTGTCTCACCCTGAGTTAAACCTGTCTCACCCTGAGTTAAACCTGTCTCACCCTGAGTTAAACCTGTCTCACCCTGTGTTAAAGGACCTGTCTCACCCTGAGTTAAACCTGTCTCACCCTGAGTTAAACCTGTCTCACCCTGTGTTAAACCTGTCTCACCCTGTGTTAAAGGACCTGTCTCACCCTGAGTTAAACCTGTCTCACCCTGAGTTAAAGGACCTGTCTCACCCTGAGTTAAACCTGTCTCACCCTGAGTTAAACCTGTCTCACCCTGCATTAAACCTGTCTCACCCTGTGTTAAAGCACCTGTCTCACCCTGCATTAAACCTGTCTCACCCTGTGTTAAAGGACCTGTCTCACCCTGAGTTAAACCTGTCTCACCCTGAGTTAAACCTGTCTCACCCTGAGTTAAAGCACCTGTCTCACCCTGAGTTAAAGGACCTGTCTCACCCTGAGTTAAACCTGTCTCACCCTGTGTTAAACCTGTCTCACCCTGAGTTAAACCTGTCTCACCCTGTGTTAAACCTGTCTCACCCTGTGTTAAACCTGTCTCACCCTGTGTTAAACCTGTCTCACCCTGAGTTAAACCTGTCTCACCCTGAGTTAAACCTGTCTCACCCTGCATTAAACCTGTCTCACCCTGTGTTAAAGCACCTGTCTCACCCTGAGTTAAACCTGTCTCACCCTGAGTTAAACCTGTCTCACCCTGTGTTAAAGCACCTGTCTCACCCTGAGTTAAACCTGTCTCACCCTGTGTTAAAGCACCTGTCTCACCCTGTGTTAAACCTGTCTCACCCTGAGTTAAAGCACCTGTCTCACCCTGAGTTAAAGGACCTGTCTCACCCTGAGTTAAAGCACCTGTCTCACCCTGAGTTAAAGGACCTGTCTCACCCTGTGTTAAGCCTGTCTCACCCTGAGTTAAAGGACCTGTCTCACCCTGTGTTAAACCTGTCTCACCCTGTGTTAAAGGACCTGTCTCACCCTGTGTTAAACCTGTCTCACCCTGAGTTAAACCTGTCTCACCCTGAGTTAAAGGACCTGTCTCACCCTGAGTTAAACCTGTCTCACCCTGAGTTAAACCTGTCTCACCCTGAGTTAAACCTGTCTCACCCTGTGTTAAACCTGTCTCACCCTGAGTTAAATGACCTGTCTCACCCTGTGTTAAACCTGTCTCACCCTGTGTTAAACCTGTCTCACCCTGTGTTAAACCTGTCTCACCCTGAGTTAAACCTGTCTCACCCTGTGTTAAAGGACCTGTCTCACCCTGTGTTACACCTGTCTCACCCTGTGTTAAAGGACCTGTCTCACCCTGAGTTAAACCTGTCTCACCCTGAGTTAAACCTGTCTCACCCTGTGTTAAAGGACCTGTCTCACCCTGTGTTAAACCTGTCTCACCCTGTGTTAAAGGACCTGTCTCACCCTGAGTTAAACCTGTCTCACCCTGAGTTAAACCTGTCTCACCCTGTGTTAAACCTGTCTCACCCTGTGTTAAAGGACCTGTCTCACCCTGAGTTAAACCTGTCTCACCCTGAGTTAAAGGACCTGTCTCACCCTGAGTTAAACCTGTCTCACCCTGAGTTAAACCTGTCTCACCCTGTGTTAAACCTGTCTCACCCTGTGTTAAACCTGTCTCACCCTGAGTTAAACCTGTCTCACCCTGTGTTAAACCTGTCTCACCCTGAGTTAAACCTGTCTCACCCTGCGTTAAACCTGTCTCACCCTGTGTTAAACCTGTCTCACCCTGTGTTAAACCTGTCTCACCCTGTGTTAAACCTGTCTCACCCTGCATTAAACCTGTCTCACCCTGTGTTAAACCTGTCTCACCCTGTGTTAAACCTGTCTCACCCTGAGTTAAACCTGTCTCACCCTGAGTTAAACCTGTCTCACCCTGCGTTAAACCTGTCTCACCCTGTGTTAAACCTGTCTCACCCTGAGTTAAACCTGTCTCACCCTGTGTTAAACCTGTCTCACCCTGAGTTAAAGGACCTGTCTCACCCTGAGTTAAACCTGTCTCACCCTGTGTTAAACCTGTCTCACCCTGTGTTAAACCTGTCTCACCCTGCATTAAACCTGTCTCACCCTGAGTTAAACCTGTCTCACCCTGAGTTAAACCTGTCTCACCCTGTGTTAAACCTGTCTCACCCTGAGTTAAACCTGTCTCACCCTGTGTTAAAGCACCTGTCTCACCCTGTGTTAAAGGACCTGTCTCACCCTGTGTTAAACCTGTCTCACCCTGTGTTAAACCTGTCTCACCCTGCATTAAACCTGTCTCACCCTGAGTTAAAGGACCTGTCTCACCCTGAGTTAAAGGACCTGTCTCACCCTGCATTAAACCTGTCTCACCCTGCATTAAACCTGTCTCACCCTGCATTAAACCTGTCTCACCCTGCACCTGTCTCACCCTGCATTAAACCTGTCCCACCCTGCACCTGTCTCACCCTGCATTAAACCTGTCTCACCCTGAGTTAAACCTGTCTCACCCTGAGTTAAAGGACCTGTCTCACCCTGCATAAAACCTGTCCCACCCTGCATTAAACCTGTCTCACCCTGCATTAAACCTGTCTCACCCTGCATTAAACCTGTCTCACCCTGCATTAAACCTGTCTCACCCTGAGTTAAACCTGTCTCACCCTGTGTTAAACCTGTCTCACCCTGAGTTAAACCTGTCTCACCCTGTGTTAAACCTGTCTCACCCTGTGTTAAAGGACCTGTCTCACCCTGCACCTGTCTCACCCTGCATTAAACCTGTCCCACCCTGCACCTGTCTCACCCTGCATTAAACCTGTCTCACCCTGAGTTAAAGGACCTGTCTCACCCTGCATTAAATCTGTCTCACCCTGCATTAAACCTGTCTCACCCTGCATTAAACCTGTCTCACCCTGCATTAAACCTGTCTCACCCTGCATTAAACCTGTCTCACCCTGCATTAAACCTGTCTCACCCTGCATTAAACCTGTCTCACCCTGTGTTAAACCTGTCTCACCCTGCATTAAACCTGTCTCACCCTGCATTAAACCTGTCCCACCCTGCATTAAACCTGTCTCACCCTGCATTAAACCTGTCTCACCCTGTGTTAAACCTGTCTCACCCTGCATTAAACCTGTCTCACCCTGAGTTAAACCTGTCTCACCCTGCATTAAACCTGTCCCACCCTGCATTAAACCTGTCTCACCCTGCATTAAACCTGTCTCACCCTGAGTTAAACCTGTCTCACCCTGCATTAAACCTGTCTCACCCTGCATTAAACCTGTCTCACCCTGTGTTAAACCTGTCTCACCCTGCATTAAACCTGTCTCACCCTGCATTAAACCTGTCTCACCCTGAGTTAAAGGACCTGCCTCACCCTGCATTAAATCTGTCTCACCCTGCATTAAATCTGTCTCACCCTGCATTAAACCTGTCTCACCCTGAGTTAAAGGACCTGTCTCACCCTGAGTTAAACCTGTCTCACCCTGCATTAAACCTGTCTCACCCTGCATTAAACCTGTCTCACCCTGAGTTAAAGGACCTGTCTCACCCTGAGTTAAACCTGTCTCACCCTGCATTAAACCTGTCTCACCCTGAGTTAAAGGACCTGTCTCACCCTGAGTTAAACCTGTCTCACCCTGCATTAAACCTGTCTCACCCTGAGTTAAAGGACCTGTCTCACCCTGAGTTAAACCTGTCTCACCCTGCACCTGTCTCACCCTGAGTTAAACCTGTCTCACCCTGCATTAAACCTGTCCCACCCTGCACCTGTCTCACCCTGCATTAAACCTGTCTCACCCTGCATTAACTCTGTCTGTAGATTTTCTACATCTGTAGAAAATGTTTCAGTCCTGGAGGGATTTTGAAACGTACCCCGACCGCAACGGTGGGGGCCCTCGCTGGCGACGCTAAACTGTTAGCTAACCTGTTTGCATCTATGTTCGCAATGACATCCCAAGTATCACCATACTATTATGTCATCATTGTATTTATTATATATTATATATTGTATATTGTAATTATTTCTTTTTGCTTTTTTTTCTGGCCTGGCGGGGGCGTCGTGCCTGTAGAATGGTAGGGGAAACACTGGTCTAGTTTCTAAAACATATAGGCTACGTCTCCAATGTTGTATGACCATTAGTTAGTGGCACATTAGAATATCAGAGCGTTTCTCTCTCTGTTGTGGTTGTATGGCTAATAGTTTCTACATCATCACAAAGTGCATCTCTTGTGACCTTTCTAAAGCTTGCTAAACATGCAATTAACAGTTGGATTGAAACATAGCTATCTTGTGCAGTTACAAAATGTGTTTGGTACTACGTGTGTGTGTGTGTGTGTGTGTGTGTGTGTGTGTGTGTGTGTGTGTGCGCGTGCTGTAGCGATGGTTATGGGTCGTCGTGAATTAGCACCATAATATGACCGCTAAATACTCCCTAAACTACCATCATCATCATTAGTGGCATACACAAGCAACATGCACAACACACACACGCGCGCGCACGCACACACACACACACACACACACACACACACACATACACCACACACCACACACCCCACACACACACACACACACACACACCACACACACACTAATTATTCTTTTTCACTCTCGTTTTCCTGAACGTTTGAAATAAATAAGCTACATTATGCATAAAAGGCAAAAATGATTACCCGCTTGTAAAAGCCTTTATGAATATTTATAAAGTGTTTCTGTCACCACTTATTTCCCAGGCTTTCTACATATTCTGCTTTCAGTGGCTAATAGAAACGCCTGCGCTCTCTCTCTCTCTGTCTGTCAACACGAATAACACAGCACCATTAACCATTTTAGTTGAAATATAAATATTATATATGCATATCTATATCTATATCTATCTATCTATATATATATATATCTATATATCTATATATTTGTTTTCTTCTTCTTTTTTCTTATACACACACACACACACACACACACACACACACACACACACACACACACACACACACACACACACACACACACACACACAATAATATATTGCTTATTGAATTTGCATCCCCCCCTGCCTTTTTAAGGGCTTTTTACAGTGTTTCTTGTGTGTGTGTGTGTGTGTGTGTGTGTGTGTGTGTGTGTGTGTGTGTGTGACGTGTGTGTGTGTGTGTGTGTGTGTGTGTGTGTGTGACGTGTGTGTGTGTGTGTGTGTGTGTGTGTGTGACGTGTGTGTGTGTGTGTGTGTTGCTTTGATTGCCAGAGGGTCTTTAAAGGCTCCTCCAGTGTATTTTCTCATTTTCAAGAGATTTCATGTGTAGCTGAGTCATGACCTGGTCTGTTGATTTAGCCGCACTGTTCTCCAGTATTATTGTTATTATTATCATCATTATCATTATTATTATTATTGTTATTGTTATTGTTATTATTTTTTTATTATTATATATATATATATTCTTTTACAAATAACCTCATTTTGTGCTCAAAGTTAAAAGTATAGGCCAACATTTGGGAAGTTTAGGCCATTTGCCATATTGCCTATATTAAAACTAGAATGTACATGGCTATATTTTCAATCTGCGTGCAGTACATACAAACTGTGGTAGAGCCCTCACTGCTTATAGCTTAGCGCTACAATGGCAGTCTGTGGGATTTTGGCTTACTCCGGTTCAGTCGCCCAAAATGCACATTCCAACGTCGCTAAAAACACTTATGTACATGGTAGTTAAGTTAAGTTATCCTTTATTTATCCCCATGGGGAAATTCATCCTCTGCATTTTTGACACATCCTCTACTAGGAACCTTCCTAGAACTAGGAGCAGTGGGCAGCCGCAGTGCAGCGCCCGGGGACCAACTCCAGTTATTTTGCCAGTACCTTGGTCAGGGGCACTGACAGGAGTCTTAACCCTAACATACATGTCTTTCTTTGATGGTGGGAGGAAACCGGAGCACCCGGAGAAAACCCACACGGACACGGGGAGAACATGCAAACTCCACACAGAAAGGACCTGGGACGGACCGGGGTTCAAACCCGGGACCTTCTTGCTGTGAGGCAACAGTGCTAACCACTGAGCCACCGTGCCGTCTATGGTGTGACTCATGTACTCACCACGTGATGAAATAATAAACCAAAGTTACGTTCAACGGTCGTTTTCGGAGTAAATCCACACAGCGAGACCTAAACAATGAGTAACCGAACTAACACGAGTATAACCAAAGTGACTTCCTTGTTTGCCATGTGGTGCACGCACTGCCTGCAGTCATCAGTACAGCGCATGCGCCACATGGGGAGATAACAGGAGAGAGTGAAAGCTAATACCACTACATTCTCTCCTTGGACTAACGTGTAGTCATTGAAATCCTAGTGAAATCACACAATTTTACTCATTTTGCTGGCGACTCACGTGAACTCACATTTAATTTCGGTCTTCATTCCCGTCTGGCCTGAAGTTTGCACCCAGTGTTCGCAGTGAGCGGAAGTTGGGTGGGTGTACTTTTTTTTTTTTAAATATATTTTATTTTCATTTTTTTTTGGGGTGGGTGTACTTGACAGACAACTCCTTCAGCCAGTTGGATCCAGTCAAACCCAAATCCACTCAGGAGAACCGCAAAAACATATTTTCCGCTGTTGCATACTCCTGTACTTGTTGTTGTTATTGAGTGTATTTCTGCAATAACTGCACTTTATGGCTGTTTAAAATAGTCAAACGTTGACATTACTCCTCGAGGCGGACAGGCGAGGAGGCGGCCATTACTGTTTTGTTAGCGACGTTCCTGATTGGCCGGTTATGAGTTTCTGCAGAAAGCCCTCCCAGAGTTGAGGCCAGATGGTCTGGTAGAACGAAATTAAATGTGGATGTGAAAACATCAAAATGGGATATGTGGGCACAGTACACACACACGAACACACACACACACACGAACACACACACACACACACATCGCTAAAGACTCTATACAGTGTCTCTAGAGACTGCCCCATCACATGAAGCTCCCAGGTTCAGTCAACGCTCCTGTCAAATCTGAGTGCCAGGTACATGCCTAAATTACAATTGTACACACAGACCCCCTATCACGCACACACGCGCACACACACAGACACCCACACACACGCACACACAGACACCCACACACACACGCACACATTGATGAACACAGGGCGAACACAATGCTGCTGCGAGGAGATTCGTTTCAAACGTCAAGCTTCCAATTTCCTCGTGTTATCGCCGCTCCGCACTGGGCTCTCCCCACCACCATCTGAACGATCTCTCCCTCCACATTATAAATTCAGACGGTGCCATTTTTCTCCCTCCGGAAAAATATCATTTCCGTAAATTTGATTTACTTCCCCTTTTGTTTTCTCATTATCTGCAAAACATTGTCGTGCGGCTCGACCCCCTCGTTCTTTCTTCTTCAACCGGCGACGATTTCATCGAGGAAGTGGAGGAAAATGAAAAGGCCGGGATCTCGTTACGAATAGCCCGCACGTTTCCCCCTCTACCTTTTCAACGTCGTCGTTATTAATAGAGGTCTTGGCTGCAATCCGCTGGAAGATGAAAGCGGAACACGATGACAAATGCGTGCGGGGATAATCCCCCCCTCGTGATGAGAGGTGGGGAACCTCCTTTATTGAGGTGTCACACGGAAGTGCGGGCGTCCCCCCGTCTCTCCGGAGGTGAGAGAGCAGAAGACTCAGTGGTTTAACCTTCTCTCCTTCAAAGTGCTCGTCCTCCACAGCCACGTAATGGACCTTTCATACCGGCCGTTTGGACGATGAGAGAGATGTTCCATCTTGGATGATATGGGCGGGGAAGCGCTGTTCACTTATCTCGGTATAAATCGGAGCTGAGGCCATTTCTCTCTTTTCAAATGATCTGGAACGTACAGTCGATGGGTCTCTCTGGTCGTATAGAACGTTTTGGCCTCACTATTTGGCTTCTTTATGGTGCAGGGTCCACTTAGGTACAAGGTATTACCGTTAGAATGAAGTGTTGCTTTGCATATATATATATATATATATATATATATATATATATATATATATATATATATATATATATATATCGGACTGATATTGGCCTCTTATTAAAGGAGAACTTAACCGAAAAATCATGCTGATTTATTTTGCACGTGATCTCACACATATCCGAAAACTCTCTCTCGTAACGGGACAAGCCCCGTCTTTTATTGTCACACGAACACCACAACACATGCATGCGGCCACAACACACTCATGCTGACGGTGGCCGGTGAAAAGTGTCCTCTGCATTTAACCCATCCAGGCATGTCCTTTCCTCCGGGGGGCAGGCCAGGAGCAGTGGTCGCTTTCTCGTACAGCGCCCGGGGACCAACTTCGGATGTTGTCGTCACTGGTCGGATGACGATGACGATCTGATCTTCTGCATGTTTTTAGTGGGGGGGTTATATACGGAGGAACCCCCTGGGGGAGCACGGGGAGAACATGCAAACTCCACACAGACAGAAAGGCCCTTACGACGAGATACCCCACCTGGGCAGTAGGCACTGAAGATATGGGGGGGAACACAACCACAGCGCCCACAGTGTCCCAGGCGAGAATCGAACTCAGGACCTTCTAACTGTGAGGCGACAGCGCTACCACTGAGCCACCGGCACGGTAAACTGTGGAACTGTAGTGATGTCAACATAACTCAAATCAACTCTGAATAACTGTCAAACTTAATGAATGCCTTAAAGTTCTCCTTTAAGAATTGGACATCGAGCAGTTGGCGTCTTCCACTGCTGATGTGATGGATCGGTCCCTCCCTGACCTTATCGCTATGTCTCCAACCACAAAAATCATCCCAGTATTGGTGTGGAGTGATTTAAAAATATATATATACAGTATAATATGCTTCAATCCAAAAAATATCATTGTCACACCAGCCTCAATCCCATATCAATCATACTCTAATCTGCTATAGTGAAACGTAGCAGGAGGGTAGAAAGGGAAAGAGAGAATGGGGATCGGGGGCATGTACTCATCTGACCTCCGGAATCTTTTCAGGGCCTTAAAGATCCACCATCCCATTAAGGCTGAGAGACTTTATAGACAGGTGTGTACTGTGGGGGGGGGGGGGGGGTGAGCGAGGGTGTTGTGTTTGTGTGTACGGGGGGGGGGGGTGAGGGCGAGAGTGTTGTGTTTGTGTGTACGGGGGGGGGGGGGGGGGTGTGAGGGCGAGAGTGTTGTGTTTGTGTGTACAGGGGGGGGGGGGGGTGAGGGCGAGAGTGTTGTGTTTGTGTGTATGGTGGGGGGGGGCTATAGCGAGAGTGTTGTGTTTGTGTGTATGGGGGGGGGGGCTATAGCGAGAGTGTTGTGTTTGTGTGTATGGTGGGGGGGGGGGGTGAGGGCGAGAGTGTTGTGTTTGTGTGTACGGGGGGGGGGGGGGTGAGGGCGAGAGTGTTGTGTTTGTGTGTACGGGGGGGGGGGGGGGCTATAGTGAGAGTGTTGTGTTTGTGTGTATGGTGGGGGGGGGGCTATAGTGAGAGTGTTGTGTTTGTGTGTACGGGGGGGGGGGGGGGTGAGGGCGAGAGTGTTGTGTTTGTGTGTACGGGGGGGGGGGGGGCTATAGTGAGAGTGTTGTGTTTGTGTGTATGGGGGGGGGGGGCTATAGTGAGAGTGTTGTGTTTGTGTGTATGGCGGGGGGGGGGCTATAGTGAGAGTGTTGTGTTTGTGTGTATGGCGGGGGGGGGGCTATAGTGAGAGTGTTGTGTTTGTGTGTATGGCGGGGGGGGGGCTATAGTGAGAGTGTTGTGTTTGTGTGTATGGCGGGGGGGGGGGGGGGGCTATAGTGAGAGTGTTGTGTTTGTGTGTATGGCGGGGGGGGGCTATAGTGAGAGTGTTGTGTTTGTGTGTATGGCGGGGGGGGGGGCTATAGTGAGAGTGTTGTGTTTGTGTGTATGGTGGGGGGGGGGCTATAGTGAGAGTGTTGTGTTTGTGTGTATGGTGGGGGGGGGGGCTATAGCGAGAGTGTTGTGTTTGTGTGTATGGTGGGGGGGGGGCTATAGTGAGAGTGTTGTGTTTGTGTGTATGGTGGGGGGGGGGGCTATAGTGAGAGTGTTGTGTTTGTGTGTATGGTGGGGGGGGGGGGCTATAGTGAGAGTGTTGTGTTTGTGTGTATGGTGGGGGGGGGGGCTATAGTGAGAGTGTTGTGTTTGTGTGTATGGGGGGGGGGGGGGCTATAGTGAGAGTGTTGTGTTTGTGTGTATGGTGGGGGGGGGGGGGCTATAGTGAGAGTGTTGTGTTTGTGTGTATGGTGGGGGGGGGGGGGGCTATAGTGAGAGTGTTGTGTTTGTGTGTATGGTGGGGGGGGGGGGCTATAGTGAGAGTGTTGTGTTTGTGTGTATGGGGGGGGGGGGGCTATAGTGAGAGTGTTGTGTTTGTGTGTATGGTGGGGGGGGGGGCTATAGTGTGAGTGTTGTGTTTGTGTGTATGGTGGGGGGGGGGGGCTATAGTGAGAGTGTTGTGTTTGTGTGTATGGTGGGGGGGGGGGCTATAGTGTGAGTGTTGTGTTTGTGTGTATGGTGGGGGGGGGGGCTATAGTGTGAGTGTTGTGTTTGTGTGTATGGGGGGGGGGGCTATAGTGTGAGTGTTGTGTTTGTGTGTATGGCGGGGGGGGGGGCTATAGTGAGAGTGTTGTGTTTGTGTGTATGACGGGGGGGGGGGGGCTATAGTGTGAGTGTTGTGTTTGTGTGTATGGTGGGGGGGGGGCTATAGTGAGAGTGTTGTGTTTGTGTGTATGGCGGGGGGGGGGGGGGGGCTATAGTGAGAGTGTTGTGTTTGTGTGTATGGCGGGGGGGGGGGGCTATAGTGAGAGTGTTGTGTTTGTGTGTATGGCGGGGGGGGGGGGGCTATAGCGAGAGTGTTGTGTTTGTGTGTATGGCGGGGGGGGGGCTATAGTGAGAGTGTTGTGTTTGTGTGTATGGTGGGGGGGGGGGGGCTATAGTGTGAGTGTTGTGTTTGTGTGTATGGTGGGGGGGGGGCTATAGTGAGAGTGTTGTGTTTGTGTGTATGGCGGGGGGGGGGGGGGGCTATAGTGAGAGTGTTGTGTTTGTGTGTATGGCGGGGGGGGGGGCTATAGTGAGAGTGTTGTGTTTGTGTGTATGGCGGGGGGGGGGGGGGGGCTATAGTGAGAGTGTTGTGTTTGTGTGTATGGCGGGGGGGGGGCTATAGTGTGAGTGTTGTGTTTGTGTGTATGGCGGGGGGGGGGGGGGCTATAGTGAGAGTGTTGTGTTTGTGTGTATGGCGGGGGGGGGGGGGGGCTATAGTGAGAGTGTTGTGTTTGTGTGTATGGCGGGGGGGGGGGGGCTATAGTGAGAGTGTTGTGTTTGTGTGTATGGCGGGGGGGGGGGGGGCTATAGTGAGAGTGTTGTGTTTGTGTGTATGGCGGGGGGGGGGGGGGGGGGCTATAGTGAGAGTGTTGTGTTTGTGTGTATGGCGGGGGGGGGGGGGGGGGGGCTATAGTGAGAGTGTTGTGTTTGTGTGTATGGCGGGGGGGGGGGGGGGGGGCTATAGCGAGAGTGTTGTGTTTGTGTGTATGGCGGGGGGGGGGGGGGGGCCTGCCCAGAGGATCATACCTCTTCTGAGCCCCCGGTTGATCCCTTAAACGGCCTGGGATTACAGCACAATGGCGTGGGGTCAGGAGAGGTCGGGGGGGGGGGACAATGAGAGAGAATCATGTCAAGAGAAACACACCTTCCTTGACGACCCCCCCCCCCCCCACCACCACCACCACCACCACCCTCCAATACCGGAGGTCACATCACAACACTCGCCCGGTCGATACGCCTCGGCGAAGTTCAAAAAGAAAAAGCTGCTCATTAAAAAGAGAGCGAGGCGAACGCGAGTATTGTCCCCGATGTGGGCGAGCGAAGCTGCAGGGATTGTTAGCATTGTTAAGCAAATAGATCCACAGAGGGGAAGGACGGGAAGCGGAGAAATAATAGCATTTTACTCCCCGCGCTATTAGCAAAATGCTATCGTCTCTCCGAGAGCAGCTGAATGCCCACCTCAGCACTCAGGGAATTAACTTAACTGTGGATGTGGAGGAGTTTGAATTTGCAAAGCAGAGTAATGTCTTTCTTTGACTGGGCTCTAAATACGTTAGTCGCAGTCTGACTGAGTGGTGTACACACTACACCCCAGACTGTTTACTCCACTGTGTGAAGAAGAGCAACATGATGTATTGACTATCTAATCCAGCACACCCGCTTGGCTCTTAGTTCGTTTTACACAAATGTTATGCCGCAAATGCGCTGAATTTGCTTTATGGCACAAAGCATGGCTGATCTTAGGGCACAAATGGAGCTGAAGTGTTTTTTTTGGCAATAGCAGATGGTGAAAGAAGTGAAAGGCTTATGGGGGGGGGGGGGGGGTCACACCCAACACGTTTGATTTGATTAACTTTATTGTCCACCTCACCGGACATTTGTCTTTAGCTTAGAATCTGAAGGGTCTGTGGACCAAAACGCTATTCTTTTGTTCATAATAATAAATAATAATACATACGTTTTTATATAGCGCTTTTCTGGGGAACTCAAAGACGCTTTACAATACATAGAAACAATACATAAAAACAGTCAACAAACTAAATAACTAGAACAAATACGGATACAAAACAAATATAAATGAAAAGATTTTGATTAAAAGTTGAATTGCAAGTGAAGACGGTGTGCGGGAGTCATTTCAATTCAATCAGCTTTTGCCCTTCTCCGACATACCTGTCGTTTTTAGGTATGCAAAAGCTCCTTCTTCTTTAGCTTATCTCAAAATACAATACAATAACACATTATGCACACCCCAACCAGGGGCGTATGCAGAAATTCAATTATGGGTGGGCCTGGACAAAATTGGTGGGGCAATTGCATGACGAAATTTTGCACGGAACGCGCGCAAAATTCCTAGATGTCATGAAGTTGTCATGCATTAGACTCTGGAGATGATGGGCCCTATTCTCCCACAAGCCTTCGGCGCTAAAACGGGCCTTAAACGCAAAAAAACGTGCCTTGCGCCTGTTTTGGGACGATATCAATATGGCTTTACGCTGCCAAATGCGCTTTAGGCCGAATGGGCGTGGCGCAGTCCCAGAATGGGCCAAAGTGGGCGTGTCGGCCTTAAATACCGGCGTACTGCTATCTTCGCACCTGCCGTAAATTTAGCGCTTTGCGCCTTTGAAAACCAGGCCTATTCAGTGCGCCAGTGCACTTGTGCCTCTCCCCTGTCACCCTTCTCTGTCTCTCTCTGAAACCAGGCCTATTCAGTGCGCCAGTGCTCTTCTGCCTCTGAGTCACCCTTCTCTCTCTCTCTCTGACTCCCTCGCTCAAACAGACACAACACATAGCAGCACCCAGCTTCCCATAGGAAATAGCAGTTGTAAGTTTACTGCCTGTGAATGTCCACTCCCAGCATGCAATTGGGTCCTCCATTTCGCTACTAAATAGCAACCAAATGAGCTGAAATAGATATAAAAGGTAGATCTAAAATAATGTGTAATGGTAAGACAACCTGCAATTGTAGAACATTTCAATATTGGACCAAATAAAACATCGAAATGAAACACCACCCTATGTGAAACATATATGTCCTCTTGAGCCTATATATACCCTGTGTGGATTTAATGTGATTTAGATAAGTGACAGCGGAACGCGCTTCTGTGATGTGCTATACTGTGATGTCCGCTCCAATAACTTGGCCCTACTTGACATTTAGTTTTACAATAAAAACACATTTATGCAATGACTTTACATAATGTAGGGTATATTTATGTGCATCATTCTACCTGCAGCAGGGGAGAGAAAACGATATCTTTCTGGACAAACTTTCACCAATCTAATAGGCTATATTTTTCTAGCTGATGCGTTTAGAACATTATTTTCACTTTGATCTTGCTATAGTGTAGCGTATTTACATGCTTGCAGTATTGAAACTGCAGTTAGATTGGTTTGAGAAGCATAATAATATGGAATAATAGCCTATAATGCAGACAGACAGACTGGATAAAGGGAGGGGGGGGGGGGGGGGGGGCAGAGCGTTTGGCTTTCGTCTGGCTTTGCGGGATCACTGGAATTGGAGCTAAAAAGGCAAGCGTGCGATTCGTTTATTGCAGTTATCCAATGAGCATGACGGTGCATAATTTTACGCTTAAAAGGCGTGGTTGTAATGGTTGAGGCTGCGTCTAGCGCCAGCACGACGATATCAAGTGCGCTGGTCCACGCCCACTGATTTGAGCTGCGGCAGCCGCTCGGCCTAGAAACAGCGCCGATGCAACGATAGGGACCGATGTGCCCTGCGTTTTTAAGCTACAAAACCATTGGCTAGCAAGGCAGCAGCAAGTTTGCCTCTAGAAAACAACCAATTAATTTTTTTTTTTTTTTTTTTTTTTTTTTGGTGGGCCAGGGCAAGAAGTGGGTGGGCCTGTGCCTACCTAGGCCCACCCGTAGATACGCCCCTGACCCCAACCCCCAAAGGCACAGCTGGCTTGGTAGCGGGCAAGGGTCCACCCCACTGACATTGGCTGAGTTTCCCAACAAAGAAGCTTCTTAAGAGTTAAGAAGCTTCTTAAAGGTCCCATTCCGTGCAAAAGCTGTTTTTACTTGTAAATGCATATATACTGCTGTCAGCCCTCCCTGTAATGAGTGGTCACACGCTCAGAACTGCCACAGTTGGATTTGTCCCTATCCAGCGTCCCCCTGCAGTCTCCTCCAAGCCACACCCCCAAACGCTTCGTTTGCCCAGAGGAGCCCAGAGGGGAATTGGGACGTCACTAGCTTCCTCCTGCATACTGCGCGGGTCTCTCTCACACAAGCTACCTGCACCATTTAGTCTATAGCCACAAAATTAACACTTCTAGCTGGAGCGACGCCAACTGTACGTGATCCAGCAACTGCAGAGGTGCATTCGGTAAGTCTAGGCATTTTGAGATGTCCTCTTTAGCGTAGTACCGTTAAGTTAACGATAAATCGCAACCTAGCGTGCTGGTCCACAGACGCTAATCTGATTGGCCGCTGGGAGCCTGGGGCGGGCTCTCCCTCAGCGGCCAATGGGAACTGTTAGTTCTGAATATATTATAGAAACAGGCCATTCTTGGGAAGAGACGAGATGAGGAAGTGAGAACTCCGTCACAACAAACGGGGTTGCTATATTTTCGACAGATTAATCCAGAATCATGTTTTATGGACCAGAGACACCCGTTTTTAAGAGGTTACAGCTGCACGAATTGGGACCTTTAAGGAGTTAAGAAGCTTCTTAAGGAGTTAAGAAGGCTCCAAAGAAGTGTTTCCCAAACGCCTTCTTAACAGAAGAGAAAAATAAAAAAAATAGAAGGCTCTTAACTCATTGAGTGCCAGCAACGGATGCTCCCAGTGCCAGAGTTTCAGAGCGTTTTCAGTGATTTCTCGAGGCCCACAGAATATTGTGTGATATTACTATGTAAACACTGAACACGCACAAAGAACGATGAGACTCTATTCTATCATCTGCAAAAAAAAGTTTATTGATCCCATTTTCCGTTCTTTAGTTATGAGCCGGAGAAGATAGCTTGATTCATCAAAAAACAGAATTTTTTTTCTAGAAGCTGAGATTAATTGGCCTTTTGTGAAATTAAACATTTCAAGCACATCACTGACTCTGAAGCTAATCTTTTCTAATGTAGTCACACCTCAAAAATAATTTCCTTCAATAAAACAGTGAAGGCCAGGGAATTCTGTTTGGCAGAATAATATTTTTTAGCTACAACCAGCAGCGCTGGCCCCTGCGTGCGCTGCTGGTTGCAGCTTCTTGCTGGTCTTGATTTGCTGCTGGTGGGCATCGGATATTCTGGCTTGCGTTTGTCAATCCTGTCCTGCTGCCTGGGTCTGTCTGGGTGTTGCGCGCTGCTCTGCGTGCCCCCCCCCCCCCCCCCCCCCCGCCCCGCCCCGCCCCGCCCCGCCTCGCCTCAACTGCACACTCCTCCTCCTGTCTGTGGTGGCTCTCTGCTGAGTTTGCTGTGCGCACAGTGAAGGGTGCTCGACATCCTGCTTTTTTACAGCGTTCCGCGTGTGTTTGTCACCGGCAACGATGCTTCCAGTTGAGAATAATAACAACTCCACGGTGTGGATGTGCGGATGTGCTGTCGCAACCGACACGGAGCGGCTCAATTGTGGGAGCAGATTGGCTGCTGCAGGCACAGCTGCAGTAACGTGCTTCAGCATATCGATGCATACGGATGCGATGCGATTTCCGTTTCCATAACGACTTCTTCTTTGTTTTTTCCTTGCCTTTCTGTTATGTGGAGAGCACTGTCGCCACCTAAGGGTTCTGTAAAATAGGTTAGACACATCCAATAGCTATAATATTTGTACATCAGAGGCAGAAGGCTTTGATCGACGCCCCACCGTCAAAAAACGCAATTGACGAACATGTCCGTCCTTGGCACTCTACGTTACTATTTGAAATGACGAACATGTCCGTCCTTGGCACTCAATGAGTTAAGAAGCATCTTAACTGGAGCTGTCCACCATCTCGATGTGAGAGGTCCTCTGCGGCCCATTAGATGGCACTCTGAGCCCACCAGTGGGCCACGACTCAGTGGTTGAGAAACACTGTTGTAGAATAACCTAATCATGGTCATGTTAAACTTTATTAAACATTATTTATTTCAGACATGGACTGCAGTTCAAATTGCTTTATATACACAGCATACAACAAAACAGAGAAACACTACAGAATTTAAGCGACCTTGGGTTCTGTGAAAGGTGCTATATAAATCCACAACATTATAAAAGGAATCCATTCTGATTAGAGGAATATAGCCTACGGTAAAACATTTAAAACACAAGTAACCATACATACAGGGGAGATTTTCAAGTGTTCCCCAATTTTAAACACTAAAGGGTGCATGAAAGAAAGGAAAAAGGGAAAAACACAAGAGTAACAGTGGACACAAGTATTTCCTTTTGCCTGACGCGGCTGGATCTGCCAGTGTTTTGTCATTAAGAAGGTGTTAAGAATGCCCCAGACCCTTCTTACAAAACCTTCTTAACGAAAGATCATCTTAGCGCTAAGAAGCTTTTGGGAAACGCAACCTTCTTAACGGAAGATAATTGGAAGATAATTTTAGGCTAAGAAGCAATCGGGAAACACGTTGGCTTCGTTGGCTTCTTACGGGAGCCTTAAGAAGGGTCAAAGAAGCTTCTTAGCGCTAAGAAGCTTTTGGGAAACGCATGCCTTCGTAAAGAAGCAATTGGGAAACGCGTTTGCTTCTTAAGGGGGCCTTAAGAAGGGTTAAATTAGCTTCTTAGCGCAAAGAAGTTTTTGGGAAACCCAGCCATTATCCTGCCCCCCCACCCCCTCGTCACTCCACTTTAAAGGACTTTATATTTTGTGATGGTTTTTCTGTATGCTTGTTTTCTACTTATTGATGTGACCGCTGCACTGCATACTTGCACTCTGTCAAATTCCTTGTCTGTAATTGTACTTGACTTACTGTGGCTCTTAAAGCCAATCTGGAATCTTTCATCTGGATGTGGGTCACAGGCTTGTACAGTATGAGCAGAGTGGATGAGTTGTCGAGGCCTGGGTGACGAGTGCTCCACCACAGATCTTTCCACTGGATGGAATTGTGCTGTGCCTTCTGACTGCCAAGACGTTGCTCTCTCTCCCAGTGCGCTTTGTGGTGGGAATTGTTGACATTTGCAGATCTGTGAGGAGCAGCTCACAGTGGCTGTGATGCTGAGGAGGGAGACAGTGGCTGCAGGCCCGTATCCAGGGTTTCGAAATAGGGGAGGTCCAGCAAGGGGAGGCGGATTCCGGGCCCTGCCGGAAAAAAATTGAGTCCCCCCCCCCCCTTTTTTAGCCATATTTAGAGTAATATATAATTAAAAATAAAATAAAAAATAAAATAACCTTTTTTAGCCATATTTAGAGGAATATATCATTCTAAATCAACATTAGGATTATACTGTTGTGATGTCATTATTCAGTATATTCTCTTTCATGTCACCACCTGCTCAGCTCTCCTGTCAACATAATTGTAACTAACAAACACAAACTGTTTTAGCCAAATTCATATCAAAATGACACCTACAAACACAGGTACACAACCCAAGCCGTACACAACACACAAAGTCATCATCGATAATAAAAAAAACATACAGAGGGACCTGTTGGCTGGCAAGAACATGTATTTACTGTCATTGGCCAAAAACAATAATCGGAAGAGATGAGAAGGATGTGAGAGTGTGTGAGTGTACTTAGGCTTCTGCAGTCACTCAGTCAGTCATCGTCTGTTGGCCCACTGAAATTAAATAGAACAAACATAAGTTATAATGATCATTCAAAGTGTAATTGTAACAGTAATATGTGTATACTAATAACATGAATGACCTTTTCTGTGTGAGTGTACTTTGGCTTCTGCAGTCTTTTCCATGGAGCTTTTTTTATTTTTTTCTCTGAAATATTAGGGGAGGTCCGGACCTCCCTGTTCTCATAGCTAGATACGGGCCTGAGTGGCTGTGATGCTGAGGAGGGATACAGTGGCTGTGATGCTGAGGAGGGAGATCCAGGTTGACATTTGGGTCTCTGGGACTGCTTGACGATGGCTGAGAAACATTGACATTTGTGAAAGTGTGAAGCAGAGCACTCCCCAAGATGTCCTATCACGAGAGAGAAAGGAAAATTACACATCCTCTATGTCAGTTGTATCTATCGCAGTAATCTGTGCTCATACTGTAATGTACTCATACTGTAATGTGTACTCATATTGTAGGATTTCACAGGAAAATGAAATTGTGGAAGAAGAGCGGGGAGGAAAGAGAACAACTAGAGAAAGAAGGCTACAAAAATAGGAGAGAGAGAGAGAGAGAGAGAGAGAGAGAGAGAGAGAGAGAGAGAGAGAGAGAGAGAGAGAGAGAGAGAGAACGCACGCACACGCTCTGAATAAAGGTAGATGTGATAGAATAAATACAACAACCTAGTTGCAATTCTCAAGCGGCACAGAGTCTGAAAAGTGTCTTCAATCTTCTCCCTCAACCGCCGCAGACAACCGCTCCCCAAAGTACACGAGCCTTCTGCTGTTGATCTTGTATGAAACGGGTACAAAGTGTTCTGCACAAACGGACCAGTGAATAATAATGACAGTGCTCTGGGAAACAAATTCACAAGCGTTGTACAGGCTCACAGTACTACAGTACAACACAGAGAGGGAGACAAGGGTTGCTCCATTAGTCACAGCTGATATCATCCTAGGTTTCATCCTCCATGTAGGTGGGATCCTAGGTCGGTTTGAAAGCTGCAGTATAGATAAGTAGATGTATCAGTCTAAATCACAAAGAGGGGCTGCATCAGAGAAGAGGTCCTTCAAATCTTCCAAAATTCCAACAGTTAACCAGGATAAGGATAACTTATTCATGTTGGATATATCATTTGTCTCTATACCTGCAATACTTGGATCCACAGAGGTTTTTTTTCTTTTTTTCTCTCCAGATTTTCCTCCAATTTTCTCCCCAATTGTACTTGGTCAACTCCCCCTGCTGTCCCGGTCGTTGCTCCGCCCCCTCTGCCCATCTGGGGAGAGTTGTAGCCTATCACACGCTTCCTCTGATACATGTGACTGGCAGGACGTAGCATGTGGGAGGATCACTCTATTCCCCCCCCAGCTAGCTACCCTCTCCAACCAGAGGTGGCGCTAGTGCAGCGACCAGGACTCCTACCCCCACTGACTTCCCACCCGCAGACATGGCCAATTGTGTCTGTAGGAACGTCGGACCAAGCTGGAAGTACTGCCGGGAATTAAACCCGGCCTCCGCTCCACGGTGGTGGGAGAGTGCTTTTACGTTTTTAAATAGGTCAAAATCAACATATAGGGGGGTACGGTGGTGCAGTGGTAAGCGCTGTCGCCTCACAGCTCGAAGGGCCTGGGTTCGATTCCCACCTGGGACGCTGTGAGCGCTGAAGGAATGCGTGCCCGTCCGCATGTCCTCGAGTGCCCACCGCCCGGGTGGGGTCGTCAAAAGGGCCTTTCTGTGTGGAGTTTGCATGTTCTCCCCGTGCCTCCCGGGGGTTTCCTTCATATAGGAACCCCCCTCACCAAAACATCCAATAACCTGGTTGCTAATGTGGTTCCTCCTCTGGTCGTTAAGGGCGCCTGTTCAGAGGGAGGGGAACTGGTTGGAATAGCGTGAACCTTCCACGTGCTATGTCCTACCGGTGAAGCTTCCCCTGTCAGGTGAAAAGAAGCGGCTGGCTAACTGCAGAGTAGGGCAGAGTGCTTTCCTCGATAGCAACAGTCAGGATAAGAACAGCAAATGGCGTAAACTTAGCAAATCTCTTTCTTTCAATGCCAATATCAGCATTTATTCTTGTTTTTAAAGGAACACTCTGCCCATTTTCAACCAGCTTTGTATCATTAGAACATCAGTAGTATATCAGAAAACTGTAAACTGTTTTGAAGTCTGTCATTTAATTTGACAGTTATTGAGTGTTAAAGTGTGGACCAGTGACATCACTGGTCCACACTAACTCAAATGAATAACTCATTAACTCAAATCAACTCTCAATAACTGTCAAACTAGATGAATGATGAATAGTTTGACAGTTATTGAGAGTTGATTTGAGTTAATGAGTTATTGATTTGAGTTAGTGTGGACCAGTGATGTCACTGGTCCACACTTTAACACTCAATAACTGTCAAATTAAATGACAGACTTCAAAACCGTTTACAGTTTTCTGATATACTACTGATGTTCTAATGATACAAAGCTGGTTGAAAATGGGCAGAGTGTTCCTTTAAGTAACCTTGCACTATCAAAGGCAATTTGGGAGGTATGCCAGAGGGTTTTGGTCTTCCTCCTGGATTTTTCCCCCATCCTGGCTCGTCCTCCTCCACGGGCTGCCCAGGAGCGGTGGGCAGCTGCAGTGACGCGCCCTCTCAGAGGGAAAGGGTCCCCCTCCCTCTCTGAAACCGAAGCCTCAGAAGGTGGCGGTGTTTGTGGATTATGAGGAGGGTCTGGTCTGGTTTTATGACGTAGATGCTGCAGCCCTTATCTACTCCTTTACTTGCTGCACCTTCACTGAGAAACTCTATACCAGTGATACTCAACTGGCGGCCCACGGGCCACATGCGGCCCGCGGGCGCCCCCTGTGTGGCCCGCGATGGAATTGCGCTTTCGTGAAATGATAGAAGGCCAGGGGCCAGTTAATAAACAATCAATATACATTTTTCTGTAGCGGATTGTAGGTGTCAGACGGAGTTTAGTCTGACAATGTTGTGCACACCGGATAGTTACTTAGGTTAAGTACATACATAAGTGCCTGGGTAGCGAGCAGACCGCGGTATTTGACAATTTAGCAGCTAAATCATAGATTATTGAAAGATATTCCATATTCCAGACTGAAATGCTATAACAGAAGTGTGAGTATTGGCCAGAATTACATGAACATTTGGACACTTATTCAGCGGGTATCTTGCATGTTGCGTTCAGGTGCACTGTAATTTTTTTTTTTTTTTTTTTGCAATTCCATCGCAGGCCACACAGGGGGCGCCCGCGGGCCGCCAGTTGAGTATCACTGGGTTAGGGTCTCCAGAGAGACTGGGGTTGGGGGGCAGGTAAAACAACAGGTTTAGGCAACAAAGCACAACCCCCACCCCACCCCTTCTCCCTTGTCAGCGACCCATTTGAATATGTCACTTCCAATTGAAATACGTAGTCGAGTCATGAAATACGTGATCGTTCTGTCCCGAAAATATAGAACAAAACGTGTCCGTGTCCACGACTCCATAGACTACACAACATGATTGCCAAGACAAACTGTTGTGAGGGGAGGGGGCAGGCAGAAAATGGAAGAAATAATGGAGCCTTTTCACAGCAGCCATTTTGTGTCTCAAAGGCAGGGTAAACACAGGTGTAACCAAAACATTACAGATTCGGTTTCCAACTTCCATTCCATTCATGTGTTCCAGTGCTGCTGGGGGGCCCTCATTAATGTTTTGGTTGCACCTGTGTGTTTACCCTGCCTTTGAGACACAAAATGGCTGCTGCGAAAAGGGTCCATTCACTTTCTTGTGTTTTCTGTTTACCCCCCCTCCCCCCCAACCCCCTGTCTGCTGCAGCAGCAGCAGGGCTCAGCTGTGATAAAGATGGAACATGCTCTCGGAGCTCGTCGTCATGCTACGCTTCCTGTTCTGCTGCACTGATATCCTGACACTGATCGCCATCAAACTGTCAAGCGGCGGACAGGGACTCGGCGCTGGGGGGGCGGGGAGACAGACGCCGGGGGAGGGAGGGAGGCTACCTTATTTTTCCTCATAAATAATTTCCACTCCACAGAAACGATGAACCGAAGCTGGATTTCCTATTAATTTCCGTAAAAAAAAAATTCTCCGAGAAAATGGAGATGGATGATGCCTGGTGTTTCGCCCTGGCTGGCTGGCCAGGCAGGGAGGGTGGGCGGTGGGCCTAGTCGAGGAGTAGATAGCTCCTTTATTCGCCAACGTGTTGCTCATGAACTCACTCCATGCTTCAGAGGAGGACAGAACTCGTCACGTTTATCACGGCAAACCAATCACAGCCACCCTAAGGGGCTCATCTGGCCTTCGCTGTTGGCGATATCGTCTGGCCTTTGCTGTCCCTTTGAAATCGAGGGAGATCTGTTTGCATTTTGCAATAACAAAGTATTGGTTTAGGTGCCGCCTGTGGGAACCGTGACATTTATGCGGGAACATTTGTGTTATCTTTCGTCATCAGGCAGATGAAGCCGTGGAACTCCAGCATAGCACTTGTGATTAGGGCTGGGTATTGGCAAGGATCTCACGATACGATACGTATCACGATACTTGGGTCACGATACGATTGTATCACGATATATTGCGATGCGATACATATTGCGATATATTGCGATATTCTACAGAATGTACTCAAAATTAAATAATAGAGCTAAAGATACAACACACTGTGTACCACCCAGGTAGTGTAATAATATGTACATCACTTTATACTGATAAGTTAGTGGACAAATTTAGTCAAAACTACTGAGTGTTGAGTGTTACTGAACGCATCGATATGGGAAATATCAATACAGCATCGATTAGTGGTGGGAATCACCAGATGCAGAGGCCTGGCATGACATGGCCTGCAAAAAAAATATATATACAGTATATATATATATATATATTTTTTTAAATATCGCGATACTTGGCGTCCAAGTATCGATACAGTATCGGGAAATAAAATATCGCGATATTTCGCCGTATCGATTATATTGCCCAGCCCTACTTGTGATCAAATCAATTTGAATGGGGAAGCCTGGTGTAGTTCTGCCTTTGAACACTGGCAGTTTACTGAGAACACAGTTTGCCATGTCTGGCCGTCTGTCGCCCTAGTCTTTGCGGTGTGTCGCGCACCATTGTCTCCAGTCGGCTTGTCGCGGCGGCTTTTCCGCCCATTTCAACACGTTGAATCGTCATTGGGTCGTCGGTGAGAGAAATCACTGATTGGCTGGTTACTGGTTAGGGGTAGCCAAGTAGTGCAGGAGAAGAGAGAACACACACAAAAAACTCTACACGGATATTTACACCACAACGCGCCTTTTAGGAAGGTCCCTTGAGCCTGTCATGCAGCGGTGATATCACTCGTTTAGTGCGGTTTCAAACTTATCTGACACCTCCGCCTCTTCCTTTCAACAAATTACCAGCCAATTAAGGGCTGACAACGGCAGTTCCATTTACAACTTTTTATCAGACATATTCTCGATTAGATGTAGCTATATTACGAAACCGTTTAGAGCGGGCGAAATGGTAGGCAATCGCTGCTTTGATTCATGAACAGAACGTACATGCTAGTCGCCCGTCGGCTGTCGTGTTTGCGCTGTGTTCAAATACAACTTGTTGGCGCAACACAGGAGACGTCAGGTGACGCATCGGTCGGCCTGTAGTTTCATAGTTTCTGCTTGGTCTTTCAAGTGTTAGTCTTGTTAAATATATACAGTATATATATATATATATATATATATATATATATATATATATTAGGGGTGCTCCAAGAAAATCGATTCTTGAAAGGATTGCAATTCTTAATGCCACGATACCTGGATCGGTCCCCAACTCCAAAGAATTGATTCTTCTTCGTATTGCAGGCGACAATGTCAAATCTTTAATGCTGTGGTTGTCTTTTGTCTTTTCGAGTTGCACAGGAAGGCAACACTGCGCCCCGGAACCAATGGTGTCCCTTGAAAAAAGCATGTGATCCACTCGTCACAGGAAGAATATATATATATATATATATATATATATATATATATATATATATATATATATATATATATATATATATATATATATACTTTTTTTTCTAAAGAGGCTGTAAAGAGGATTTCAAACAATGTTATGTGTTATGCCCTATATTGTTAGTGAAGGTGTGCGGAGCGCCGGTTTCGGAGCACCGGAGGGCAGATATTTCACTCAGCAGCTCGGGCACGGCACATAAATGAGGTACCTAAATCTACATTGCAATTCGGTACCGGTGGTAGTACCGGTTGTAAAAGTACCGGTACCAAATCGGTACCAGGTTTCGGGTACACAACAACCGTACCCGCGGTGTAGACGGGGCCGGTGACAGGGCCGGTGGGGACAGACAGCAAACCAAACCGAATTAGTGTTAGTAGCCATTGACTGGATTACTGAGCACATTCATCAAACAGACTCTGGCCTTCCCAGCTCTCTGCAGCAGAAGCGCATCCAAGAACGTGGCAAGTGTATCAATTGATTTCAGACTAGAAGAGAGTCTATGCACAGACAGGACAGCCCCCCCCCCCTTTTTTTAATCTGAGAACCTTTCTAAGGAAAATTACATTTTTATTACATTCTAATGTGATGCATTACTTTAATCCACAAACAGACATTAGCGTTTCTAATATGCAAGAAACTAGGTGCAAAACCTAGAGGTGTTAAAACACAACATATTCCTTGCATGATTCACAATTGGCCTTGGACTTTTAGTCTAGAATACGCTGTTAAAGAGAATATTTAATTTTGAATTATTTTGCGTTCCTTCTTGTATTGGGCGGCCGTAAATTAAATGTTGCGTCTCCCTAAATTGGCCCTCAGTCATAAAAACCTTGAGAACCCCTGACTGGGATGCTGCCTGGCTGGACACTTTGATGTGAAGCAGCGATTCCCAACCTGTGGGCCGCGGCCCTCTGGTGGGGGGCCTCTTTTTTAACATTAAACAAATAAAGAGTTAATTTGCAAAAACAGGTCAACGCCATTCTTAAAAGGAACAAACATCTGTTTGATACTCCCTGGAGTGCACATAGAAAACATTATTGAGGTGATTTATGTGAAAATTACCAGATGAATATGTTTTAGTTATGACTGACAATAAAAAATTCCCAAAAATAAATAAATTACAGTATAAATACATCAATATATAAAATAAAATGATAAAAAATCCAAACGGAGATACCTGTTTTTGCAAATGAACTGATGGACAGCTCATTGAAAATTATAACACTATAAAAAACATGTTTCAGATTCTGTGTTAGTGACTGGAAAATAAAAAACTGCTCAGAGAACGCATTATTTGGCTTAATTTCTTTATGGGCTCGGAGGTGGGCCGCGAAAAGATTTGCAAATGAGTTTTTGATTTGGAAAAGTTTTGACCCGCTGCAGAGCCCTGCACGGGCCTCAAATCGAGGCCCTAGCCCGGCCAGGGCCCTGCATGTTCGGGCACGAGCCCCAAGTGAGTCCGACGGCTTGTCAGAATTTCGGGCCCAAGTCGTTAAATTAAATAAGTAGTCTTAAATTAGTCGTTTATTTGATTGATATATGATATTATCATATTATGTCCCAATCGATTAAAGACAAAAAAGATAAAAGCGCTCGGGCCAAAATGCAGGGCTCTACTTTGATGTTATACCTTCTTACCGAAACCTTTAGATTGTCATTGAAATTCTGCCGAGCCTCTACTTGCATGATTTGCCTCTACTTGCATGATTTGCACTATCTGCTTCTCCCTATATTGCAATGCCTTTGTCATAATAATGTTTGGCTGCAGCAGATTGCTTTGACAGAACTCGAGTCGAGTGTATATTTTCGTTCCAGTCTCCATTGGCCTTTCTAATTACTTGGCAAAAATGCAGTCTCGCCGTGGTAAATAGCTTGACGACTGCATGGCACGACAAGTTTTGTTAAGACGTCTTCCCGTAAGAGCATTGATAAGCTTTCCCGGTGCACTCTGTCACAAGAAGATTTCATCGATTGCCTATGGAAATCAATTCAAAAAGCAGTTCATAAGACTTGCAACAGATGTGGTTTTTTGCCGTTCCAAGGACCCGGAATAATTAATTATCTCTTTCTTCACTACAGGCAGGTACTTGTCTTGTAGAACATTACATGCTCCCGAAAAGGAAGTACAGCTTTGAGCTAATGCCAATGTCCTTGTGGCAAAGATTTTAATGTTCTATAGGGTTGTGATGATCACATTGATTGCAATGCTATGATCAGTGTCATAATTAACAAGGGCAAATTCGGCCCCAGACCACGTGCGGCGTGTGGCAACCACAGGGGGCAGGCATCCCTGGGTTGTGGCTCGATGGGGTACAGCCACGGATGGAGTGACGCAAAATCGTGGCAATTGTAATTCCATGTAATTTGTGTTACTTCTTATATAGTGTCAGGCCAGGATGAGATAAAGGATACATCCCCCCAATATTCAAGTAGCCTGTAATCAGAGATGGGCGAAAATACATCAAAACATTTTTTTGATACAAATTAGAAATACTTGCTCAAGAAATGTATCACAATACAAATACAAAATACTGGTCTGAAAAATGTATTTGAAATACAAATACGTATTTTGAGGAAAAATGTCCTAATTCTCTGATTCCATCTTCTCAAATGTGAAGTTTTCTGGTTTCTTTAGATGGTAAATCGTCCTTGTGAAAGCTCTAACACACTACAGTTTTTCCATTTCAGTTTTAGCTGTTTTTCAGCACAGCTAATTTCTCCCTTACTTCAGCTGTTAATCACCTTCTGTGAGGGCTTTTGACTTACGGGCAGCATATCTTCATGTTAACTTCAAGTTTTCAAACTTTGACCATGTTTAGCCATAGATATCTGACAAAAATATAGGTGGAGACTCTGGAGATGATGCGCCATGGCTGCAGTTATGGAAATCGCCCGCTCCACGGACTCCCAAAATCGTGACTGACAGACAGACAGACACCGCCCACCCACCTAGGTGCCATCATGCAACTGTGCACCGCATTGGCTCATTCTACATTACAGTTGCTCGAGTGACATAACTGATGACATCACAACCGCCTGAGTGACATCACAGTTGGGCAATCAGTTGCTCGAGTGACATCACTGACATCACAACAATTACTCGAGTGACATCACTGATGACATCACAATGGTGACCCACACTGCCGCCACTCCCACGCCACCCACGCCAGATTATATTAGTTGTGTCTCTCATGATACTGTGGTGACTGCGCACACTAAGGAGATTGACAGACTAATTCACTACACTACCCAGACGGCCCGCGCGGTGACGTCAGGGGGGACGTTGTTACCGGTATTTAAACCGGGAAGTTGGAATGAATGTTGTGTTGTCAGAGTGAGTGCAGAGTGTGCATAACCCCGAGATAAGAGTGTGGTGACCCCGTTACTCTGGGACATTATTTTCCAGACGTTTTGAACATGGCTAATGCAGTGGCTCTGAAACGGCCAGAATTTTGGGAACAGAACGCAAATGCTTGGTTTGTGCAGGCGGAGGCACACTTCGCCCTCAGAGAAATAACATCAGTGGACACTAGATACTATTATGTTGTGGCTTCTCTGACCAGCTCAACAGCAGCAAGGGTGGTGAGTTTACCTGAGCCTTGTATGGTAGCCTACACCCTGTACTTTTTTTTTACGTAACTGTCTTGGCTTCAGCAGGATCCCAGAACACATCCACAGTTTACTTGGATTTTGCCTGGAAAATTATGTCAACATTGTCAATTACAAGTGTTATTTTGAATGACAAAGATAGATATTGTATTTCAGGTTGATGTAAAATTGCCCAATGTAAAGACTTGCAATAGGATCAAGCCTCTGCTTGGAATAAAAAGAGACACAAATAGGATAACCTAATAAAGACAAAATAGAGCATTGTTGTTGTCAATTACAATATAATCCATTTTTCAATTGATCTGTTTTCAAGATGAAATAACTAGGTTTGACAAATTGCTGCAAGTTCGCAAACTTCATCTGACACTAAAGTGACGGCTTTATAGGATGAATCAGCATGTTTGTAACCAAACGGATTGGCTATACTTCTGGGTGCAACTGCCGTTGGTTAGCAGTTCATGGTAAAACCATGCTCTCTTTGAACTGTAACTGCTCCTTCATACTTTAAGCTACACACTCCACACTTTGAAGGAGTCTCCACTTTTAGGATTCTCTCACATTAAGTCAGCTTTCATTCATCTTTTGTACTGTTTGAGAGTTTAAGTTTGATATATATTTTTGTAAACCTTTATAATGGGACCCTATGGAGCCAGCCTTACAGTAAGGGTGTGCTTTCCCCCCTAAATTAACACACATTTAAAACTGCCACAGTTCACGCAGCTTTAACACTACATACATATTGTATTATATCTCAGACCCTTGAGCTAATTCTGCTGTCACTCACAATTCCAAAATATAGTGATGAAGTTTTGGAGATATTAACGTTTGTTTGGCACAACTTTTCAGCTTATTTCATACTCATTTTTCCTGCAGTGGCACCCGGAAGTACTTCACTCGTTCTATAGAAAGACAGCATAATTTGCCAACAATATCAGAAGAAATATTTAACTTCCTTTGTTTGGATATTCGCTATACACTTCCAGTAAAAAGTAGAATCACATGTATCACAATTTATTTGTCACGAATTTAGGATATTTGCACATTGTGTTTAGCTAACATTACGCTAGTTACACAAGAGATTGCATCTAACCTTGCCAGCTTGCAGTAGTAAGTGACTAAAAATATCAGAGGCTTGCAATAGTAAGACTAAAAACAGGATTTGCTTGTCTATATTAGCGTATATTTTAAGTTGTCATCTATGTTATGTAGAGAGGTAGGCATATTTTTGCAGGATTCTAGAGCTGTTTTGTTGTATGTATACCTAGCTTTCTTGAAGCTAAGCCTGTCATTCTGAGAAGGCAATGCCGTTTTTTGTGGAGTTGGACTTTCCCGGTTCTCACTTCTGATTGGATGAGTCACATGCCATTGCAAAATACCCAATAAACACTCACCTGTGACTGTATAACAGTCAATTTAAATATTGACGTACTAACCAAACATCACCATTCAAACAGGTAGGCCTACTTGTATATCACTGAGAAACCACACCACTGTTCAATAATATAGCTGGGGAAAAGTACGATTTAATTTTTAATACCTATAAAATAAAATATTTCATCGTCACATTTTGACATTTGTTTTCTTTTTTTTTATTATTACAATGTGTGTTGCATCCATATTATATATAAGCCATAACCTATGTGATTTACAGACATTTTTGAACAGCTAAGAAGACATTCCTTCTTGGCATCGTGCCTAACAAAGTCACTTACTGCAGCTTTTCTAAAACCTCTGTAAACCACGGTGCGAGGGGCTTATTGTATTGTACCGTAATCAATTATGGAAGGATTTTTTTTTTATGGTAGTGCGTTGAATTTTCTGTTTGGCCATCTTTGTGCTTCAACAGATCCTTCATATGTGAAGGAGGTAGTGCTGATGGTGAGAGCTGCGGTGTGTGTGTGTGTGTGTGTGTGTGTGTGTGTGCGCGCGTGCGTGTGTGCGTGTGCGTGTGTGTGTGTGTGCGCGTGCGTGCGTGCGCGCGTGTGTTGCGGTCAGTGTGTGCCCATGTGATTTGATCAGATTGATGAAGTGTGGATGGATTTCTCTCTTGACTGATCACCGCTCTGTGTCTGGGAAGAGCTCTGGGGTTGGACAGCATTCCTTCAAAGGGTCATTGCCTCTGGTGGCACACACACACATGTGTATCGAATTATAACTTTACCCCCCCATAAATAAATAAATAAAGTAATCTATGAGTTCCTATTTTTGTTTTGTTTTGTTTCTGTGTCACTCTATGGATCAGTCTGGACTTCCAGCCGCCCACATCGATTTCCTGAAATTATCGATTTCCTGAAATTGTCATAGTTGACAATGTAACTGGCCAATCAGGGAAGCCGCTGGCAAAACAGTAATGGCGTCTCCTGAAGCAATGAGTAGTAACTTTAACGTTAGTAGAGTAAACACAGATGCGAGGGCAGTTATTGCAGAAATAGACTCAATAACAATTAAACAGGAACCTGAGTATGCACCTGCAGGAGGGGGCCAGTTTTTTTTTCTTCCAACAAAGACCTACCAATTAATCAAATTTGTATCTCATTTACAAATTTGGCTTCCCACAATTATGAAAACAAGATCATCTCTATATACATTATTTATTTTGGTTAGCCTATTTGTCTATCCATTTGTTTTTACATTTATTTTCATTTATTTTCAATTATGTCAAAGAAATCCAGCATTAAAGATTTTTTTCCCAAGTTCAATAAATGCATGATGTTGCCAAAGTCAATGAGTAATTGTGTTAAATAATCGTGATCTAAATATCAGTCAAAATAATCATGATTATGATTTTTGCCCTAATCGAGCAGCCCTCCTTTCTCCTCCTCACGTCCACCTTGGTTCATCTCCACATTGCTTCCAATGGAGCCACGGAGCTTCTCGGCAGGAAGTGGCTCTCGTTGGTGTGTCAACGGACCCATTCCAAATGCTCAGCTTTCCAATTATAGTACATCCCGCTTAACTGATGCTTATTAATTCCTTCAAACTCATTATGGGTTGCAAAACAGGGGTCTCCCATCATGAGATGAATACTAATGAAAGTAGAAACTTCTCAACAGTACAGTCAGTGGTCTTTCTGTTGAGTTGTTTGCTTTAAGCTCCAGCTGGCTCATTCCACACAATAGCACACAGACACAATTAATTTCCCTGCATGTCAGAGCAGAGCCAACCATTGGCTTGGTTCCAGGCTTAAAATTCTTTAGATAAGGATTTTTACCGGAACCCGAGGTGACGTCACGTCTCGTGACTGTTGAGCTTTATAGATCACACTCGGTAATGTATTCTCATTAAACATTCGTATGATATCTTATGAAAACAGTCTTCCTTCAGTTTCCTGCATAATCCACAAATGTCCAACGCGTTCAACGGGGAGGCTCGGTGCTAGCAGCTCGGATTGTACGTGCTGCATTTGTTTATAACTCGGAGATCGTAAATGGCCACTTGCTACTAGCTAAAAATAAAATAAAATGCAACTTAAAGTCAGAGTTCCCACTCCCAAACTCTGGTATGATTTCTCAAACCAATAGTTGCTCCCAGTGCATCATTTGACGTCATTTCAATATGGCGATTTCTTTTTTTTGACGGTGGGATGTGCATCTAACCCTTTTACATCTCTTATATAAGTATTGGACGTGTACAACGTGTACAACCCATTCCACCGACCCACTAAGTGGCGACAAGGAAGGAGGAAGGCAAGCAAAAAGCAGTGTGACGAAGCCATTCTCATGAAAATGGATTGGCGAAAACGCTTTCGTTTTCGCGCTGATTGCTGGCAGTGCGGGATTGCAAATTTGCATAATAGATCACGGATGGAACACACTTTGAAACACGCAGCATAAATATGACTAGAATCGCAAAAGCTTGATCAAAGCTCTCAACCAAAACTCCAAGAAGCGAGCGAGTCCAACCAGACTTCCTCAAAGAGCGGCCGCTCAGACAGGCACAGCCGCACAGCAGCTGCAAAGCAGTGAGACTGGTGACAAGCTTGTGACACGGCCGCTGGCTGCAGCCAAGAGGAACGCCCACGGAGGGAGGAGTTGGAAGCAGAGGGGAGTTTCCTGCTGTTATGGAGGAAATTACTGTTCAAAACTATTGTTTAGGTCTTACTGATGCCAAAAATGAATGGTTAAAGTGACTGTTCTATCGAATTTCACAAAAAGCCGTTTATCTCTGAATAATTTTTCTCACGCTGAAACCATGCTGTATTCAACTGCTAATGCTTACATAACTACTAACTCTACAAACTAACTCTTTTAGACAGAGAAAGCACACATTCTATTAGTTGTTTTGAGATATTGTGTGTTCACAAAATCTTAGCAGAAAAGAATCCTCGGCTCTTGTAAAATGAGCCAGAATCCTCAAAAAAAAACCTGGCAGAACCTACCTACAGCATTGAAAAAAGGGCTGGCAGTCAATGTGTTAAAAACAAATTTTTGCCACATTTTTTCTTTTCTTTTCAACAATACTAAGCTTTCAGACCAAACAGCATACCAATACAGTAGTTGTTTAAAACCCATACAATTAAATGTTAATGTTGTTATTAGCTAGCTGTTAGCTGTCTAATAGCGATGCTATTAGCATCCATGGTTTTGCGACTTGAAGCAATGAAGCTTTGAACGCACGTAGGTGGGAGATGATGCGTTTGCCACTTGCCACCTCCAGCCGTAAACTAAAGCTACGTTCACACAGGGCACCCAAGCCTTGCCTACGCCTTGCCTTTACCCACGCTTTTAAATAGGCGTCCTTTTTAGTCAATGAGGCTGTGTACACAGGGCGCCTCAGCGTGAACCTTGCGTGTCCCCACACCTCGTCTGAGCTGCGCCGATTTTATCGTTTAGGCGTGAGTTCTATTTTCAAGCCGACTAGGCGCGTGAAGGCACACTTCTTCTATCAAGCCATGAAGGAAAAACACGACAATATCCGTGGGAAATGGCAAAGTCAACTGAATTTCAAAATAAAATGGTGTTACTACAACAATGTTGAGCAGAGAGAAAGAGAGAGTGATTGACGGGTGGCTATAACGTGGGGCTTTCTCCCCGTCGGTAAACAAATCTTCAGGAGAGACCACGACCGAAGAAGCAAGATGGACAATGAAAAGTTAATCCACTTAGTACAACAGCATCCAGTTCTCTATGACAGCAGTCACCAAAGAAGGAGACCTGGTTATACATATCCAGCACATTAAATATATCTGATTTATTTTACCTACCCATGATAATTCGGGACTACACGTGACCGAAAAAAAACACTCGGGAGAGAGGAGAGGCGCTTGTAACTCGGCTCCAGGTTCAGCGTGGAATAGGCGTGCAGTGTGATCGCAAAACCGTGTGATAGGTTCACGCGCAGCTCAAGGTCTGTAGGCGTAGGCGTGGGTTGAGGCGAGGCGAGACGGAGGTGCCCTGTGTGAACGTAGCGTAAGGCAGCATTTGCCTGGACTTGGAGTGGACTTGAGTGGACCCTACAGTAGAGTCGTTGTAGTGGGAGTAAATAAAGCAGTGAGTCCGGGATCCCGTTGATGGACACTGAGCAAGCAGGGGCAGGCCAGAGGGCTAACCCAAACAAAACACTTCAATCTCTCTCTGTTGTGCTCCACTGCTCCCCGAGGGCTTGATTGATTGATTTGCCGGCCAATCAGAGCACATTGATCTAAGAACTCCAACCCTCCACCCCCAACTCTCTAGGCATGCTCTCCGTCCATTCATCTGCCGGCTGTCAGAAGTATTCACTGGAGGCTGGTAGCTAGTGGAGGCCCGCACGTTTAAACACACTTTCCCTGCCTTTCTGCCTGGAGCGACCACTTCAGAATCAGAAAGCACAAACAGAATCAGAATCAAATTAATAATCTAATAATAATGTCAACTAATTGTGGCCCTTAAGGGATTACATGGTCAAAAGGTTTATACTGATATACTATACCCCCAACGCTAAGCTAATAGTAATACCCCCCATTTAAATGTAACTATAATATAATACAAGCATAATAATTAACCAAATTTAAAAACGTATAGATCACTGTAGTGTAGAGATTTGTTGTTATTTGTGCCTGCAGCAGCCTGTCTAATCTATGGAAATAATATAATCTGCTAGGTTAGTAAACGGCCAGTAGAGGGTGCTGGCGCCCTTGGGTTTAGCCGTTTATACATCCTGTTCACGTCAGACCGGAAGTCAGAGTCCGGAAGTCAAAGTGCTTAAACTGTGACAGAAGCTAACTGATATCTGACAAATGCTTTATGTTTATCCAGGTAATAATTGCTGTTAGGATGAACCAGAACATAGAATTATACAGTGTTAGTGTGAATGTGGAACCGGGATATGCTAGAGTGTGAAAGAATGAGTGAATGGTGGTATTATTAGCATTTCTTGCTAGCGCGCTAACGATTAGCATGGCGAAGCTAACGTTAGCATAACGATTGGTTAGCCATGGTAAATGCAGTGTAGGATGTATTAATATTAGTTTAGCAACTGTTTTGAGTCCGTGATATGAATGTGTTTCGTTATGCTTATGTTACTATGTATGTTGAGTAATGCTATTTGTGTTTAATGTTAAGCTATAAGTAAAAACTGTAATGCTATCTGTACTGTTATGTGTAACACTGGATTAGCCTGCAGGTTGAAATGGCTAGGAAGTGGGTTATATCCCAGACAGCAGGTATCATAGACAACAGGGCATTAGTTATGGAAGTAGTTTAGCTGGTAAATATAGTTTAAGATGTAAGATGGGATAATATGGCTTTTGAATAATTAATTGAATTTAACTAAATAAGATACGTTTATGGGAGAGAAGAAAATGTTTATTTGTTTATTACCGAATATGTTTATTTGCCAAGTGAAAATGTTTTATAATATGTTGCTTAAAGGAAAATACAAGGTGCAGGTTAAACAAGTAAATGAAATAAGTGAAATAAGTCAACTGAATAAGATTCTGAGTTTATGAATAGAACTAGACCGGAAGTCAGATACCGGAAGTCACAAGTGCTTACACTGTATGGTAAACGAGTGACAGAAGTTAAATTAAAGTTTGGATTCCTCGTTCCAATCTGTACCTGTAACACATGCATATTGCACAAGCTAAAACAAACAAGGCATGGGTACATTTAAACATTTACTAAATGTTAACTACTACAATAGGTGTGGTGTGATGTGTCTATTTTAAATACATTTATGAGAGAGAATGAGCATGATAATCGGAATCACTTTATCGCCACAAATGCAAGATTACATAGGAGGAAATTGTCTTAGTGTAAGTATGCAGCGTATCGGTCATATTTAGAGATAAAAAAAACACATCTAAAAGACAGAATCACAAAATTGTAGGTGCAGTCTAATATATACAATACGAATAGGAGGAGTGTTGTGGTGCACGATTACAAGAGTCATCTAATAGAGTAGAAAGTTCTGTTAGGAGAAGCAGATACTTTAATGTAACAAGTGTAGTCCAGCTGCTGTTGCTGTGAAGTGCCATGTGATGGGGTGGGGTGGTGGTGGGGGTTTTGGCTGTGCTCGGGGGGGTATTGGGGGTGGGAGTTGGTAGAGTCTTTAGTAGAGGGGCCTTACGGGCCTTGTTGACGAGGCCGATTGCAGTTGGAGTTGAAGCTGTTCTTGTGGTGAGAGGTTTGGGTCTTGACAGACCTCAGTCTCTTGGTGAGGGGGAGTATTTTGAAGAGTTTGTGTCCTGGGTGGGAGGGGTCGGCCATGATTTTACGAGACCGCTTGAGCCTCCTGCCGTTGTGCAGGTCCTGAAGGGATGGCAGGTTGCATCCGATCACTTTCTCAGCACAGTGGATAATAATAATAATAATAAATTCAATTTATATAGCACACTTTAAAATCCAAGGACTTCACAAGGTGGTTTACAGATGCATGATAAAAGGAATCAGGCAATCAATCAAGGGGGGGGGGGGAACAGCTACTAAAATAATAAAAAGATAAAAGGATAAAAACAACACGTGTAAAGAGAGAGGGAGGACCCTAGGGGAAAGCTAAAATAAATACGTGGGTTTTAAGTTTTGATTTAAAAACATCAAGAGAGTCTGTAGCCCTGGGTCACCCAAGCTTGCCAGTTTGGTCCTAGGGACAGAAAGGAGGTTGGAGCTGCATGATCGGAGTGTCCGGAGTGAGGATTGAGGGGGTGACTAGTTCTTGGAGGTAGGTTGGAGCGGTGTGATGAATGGCCTTGTATATTAACAGGAGAAGTTTGTAGGTGATGATGCGGTGGTTAACTGGAGGGAGTGCAGAACCGGGGTGATGTGCTCTGACTTGCGTGTTTACGTTACGGATGGACTCAACGATGGAGGTGTAGAAGTGCACCAGCGTTGCCTTTTGCACTTTGAATTTCTTCCGCTGCCGCAGGAAGTAGTACATCCTCTGTTGTGCCTTCTTGATGAGAGCTCTGATGTTCAGCTCCCACTTCAGGTCCTGGCTGATGATGGTCCCCAGGAAGGGGAAGGACTCCACAGTGTTGACTGGGGAGTCACCCGGTGTGATGGGGAGGGTGGGACTGTGTTCCTCCTGTAATCCACAATCATCTTCTCCACTGTCTTTTGGGCATTGAGCTCCAGGTTGTTTTGACTGCACCAAGTCACCAGATGGTCAACCTCCTGCCTGTACTCAGACTTGTCTCCTTGTGGTGTGTATAGTATCTGAAAGACTGTATAGACGGTTTTCACCAGAGCGCAACCCCACAGCACTTCCTTTTTCTCAGCATTCGGCAAACTGCAGAAATATTCACTCGACATCGTTACTTTTGTTTTCGCCGCTCAGCTGTATAGACGGTTTTCACGGAATGGTCAGTCCTGCACTTGAATGTTTTTTTTTCTTTTATGTCCATAGCAAACACTGCAACAGTAAGTGAGCGGGGGTTCAATTTAGAATGTTTTTGTTCTCAAGTTAAAACCGTCTATATGTAGTCGACGGTTTCAACTCAAAAACATAAACATTCCAAATTGCCCCAGCTTACTTCTTGTTGCAGTGTTTGCTAGTACAATAATTGACAGGTTCCAAACTGTTCCCTAGCAACAACACCATTCTGTGAAAACTCTATACTGTATACAGGTACTGTACTGTATAAATAAGCCACACAGGATATTTGCAGTGCAGCCATTACCGCTGTGTGCGGTTTGTGCAGCACAGCTCTATCACCTTACCTGAGGCTCACACTATATCAGGATATGAGAATCCTTTGGACAGTCGCCATATTGGTTCCTTTGTGGCTGACAGTGATGATTCAAGTTGGGATCAAACTCATCCGTGTTTTCTGTATGGAGTCAGGTAAAGTCCTCTCTAGGGATGCACCGATTGTGAATTTCTGGGCTGATACCGATCTTTAAAATACACATTTGGCTGATAGCCAATTCCGATATTTTGTTTATTTTTTGTTTTCTTTTTGTTGTCGTTATATTCATTCCACCTTTTGTGACAGGAAGAAACCTTCAATACGAACAAATAACTGAACTGTTTTGAAGTCTTTCAGCCCTTCATCACACTATCTTTGATTGAGCACAAATTCAATCATACACATTTACGAAACCATCTTTAGCCTCTTTCACATGAGAGATACCGTAAACATCGGCCACTGCCATCGGCGAACGTCATCTAATTTGGCCGATAGGCCAATGGCAGTCAACAAGGCCAATATCGACCGATACCGATGTACGGACGATAAATCGGTGCATTCCTAGTAGGGATGGGCATTTCTAGCAAAAACACCAGTCGAAATTCGCTGGGCCAAAGTCGACTTTTCGTCGAAATTCGCCCACTCCTTAAAAATCAGAACAATGGGAGTCAAATTTGACAACAAATTTTATAAGCATTTTCCACAAGGTCTATGGAAAAATTAATGGCGGATGAAATCCCATGGACAGGAAGAGGGGGTAACTTTGGCTCTATTGATATTCACAGATCCAGACACAGATTACGTTAGCCACGTTAGCTTATACACGAACAAAGCCGAGATGGTTATTATTTGATTATTCAAAAATTCGAAATGTGTTGCCTATCCCTAATTCCTAGTCCTCTTTGAATGTAAAGTGTCACTTCAATGAACCGAAAAGCGATTGGTCACTAATCAACTCTTTCTCTTCTCTTGACAGGAGGAATATTTGAGTCCATTGAAAGCGGCCCATCAGGTGCGGAGGAACTAGCCTTTAAATTTGCTTTAAACACAATCAACAGAAACAGAACCTTACTGCCAAACACCACCCTCACCTACGACATCCAAAGGATAAACATCTACGACAGCTTCGAAGCCTCCAGGAAAGGTAGCGTGTGTTGTGCTTGTGGATATGTATACTTGTAGGATGTGTTGTGCTTGTGGATATGTATATACTTGTAGGATGTGTTGTGCTTGTGGATATGTATATACTTGTAGGATGTGTTGTGCTTGTGGATATGTATATACTTGTAGGATGTGTTGTGCTTGTGGATATGTATACTTGTAGGATGTGTTGTGCTTGTGGATATGTATATACTTGTAGGATGTGTTGTGCTTGTGGATATGTATACTTGTAGGATGTGTTGTGCTTGTGGATATGTATATACTTGTAGGATGTGTTTTGCTTGTGGATATGTATACTTGTAGGATGTGTTGTGCTTGTGGATATGTATATACTTGTAGGATGTGTTGTGCTTGTGGATATGTATACTTGTAGGATGTGTTGTGCTTGTGGATATGTATATACTTGTAGGATGTGTTGTGCTTGTGGATATGTATATACTTGTAGGATGTGTTGTGCTTGTGGATATGTATATACTTGTAGGATGTGTTGTGCTTGTGAATATGTATATACTTGTAGGATGTGTTGTGCTTGTGGATATGTATACTTGTAGGATGTGTTGTGCTTGTGGATATGTATATACTTGTAGGATGTGTTGTGCTTGTGGATATGTATATACTTGTAGGATGTGTTGTGCTTGTGGATATGTATACTTGTAGGATGTGTTGTGCTTGTGGATATGTATATACTTGTAGGATGTGTTGTGCTTGTGGATATGTATATACTTGTAGGATGTGTTGTTCTTGTGGATATGTATACTTGTAGGATGTGTTGTGCTTGTGGATATGTATATACTTGTAGGATGTGTTGTGCTTGTGGATATGTGTATACTTGTAGGATGTGTTGTGCTTGTGGATATGTATACTTGTAGGATGTGTTGTGCTTGTGGATATGTATATACTTGTAGGATGTGTTGTGATTGTGGATATGTATATACTTGTAGGATGTGTTGTGCTTGTGGATATGTATATACTTGTAGGATGTGTTGTGCTTGTGGATATGTATATACTTGTAGGATGTGTTGTGCTTGTGGATATGTATATACTTGTAGGATGTGTTGTGCTTGTGGATATGTATATACTTGTAGGATGTGTTGTGCTTGTGGATATGTATATACTTGTAGGATGTGTTGTGCTTGTGGATATGTATATACTTGTAGGATGTGTTGTGCTTGTGGATATGTATATACTTGTAGGATGTGTTGCGCTTGTGGATATGTATACTTGTAGGATGTGTTGTGCTTGTGGATATGTATATACTTGTAGGATGTGTTGTGCTTGTGGATATGTATATACTTGTAGGATGTGTTGTGCTTGTGGATATGTATATACTTGTAGGATGTGTTGTGCTTGTGGATATGTATATACTTGTAGGATGTGTTGTGCTTGTGGATATGTATACTTGTAGGATGTGTTGTGCTTCTGGATATGTATATACTTTTAGGATGTGTTGTGCTTCTGGATATGTACTGTATACTTGTTGGATGTGTTGTGCTTGTGGATATGTATATACTTGTAGGATGTGTTGTGCTTGTGGATATGTATATACTTGTAGGATGTTGTCCTTGTGGATATTGTAGGATGTGTTGTCCTTGTGGATATGTATATACGTGTAGGATGTGTTGTGCTTCTGGATATGTACTGTATACAGTACTTGTAGGATGTGTTGTGCTTGTGGATATGTATATACTTGTAGGATGTGTTGTGCTTGTGGATATGTATATACTTGTAGGATGTGTTGTGCTTCTGGATATGTACTGTATACAGTACTTGTAGGATGTGTTGTGCTTGTGGATATGTATATACTGTACTTGTAGGATGTGTTGTCCTTGTGGATATGTACTGTATACTTGTAGGATGTGTTGTGCTTGTGGATATGTACTGTATATACTTGAATACGTGTGCACATATGCTATTCATAGCTTTCAAGGGGCGTTACGTGCTGCCGGGAACGCCCACCTGGCGGTCAAAAAACAAACTTGTTCATTCGCTGCCAGCCGCGTCGACTAGTTTCTCATGCTGTTTGTTCAGCCGTTTGTACACACGTCTTTGCAGCCAACATTTCATCAAAGGTAAGCTCAAGTAACGTTACAATAATGATTAAAATACCCCGTTAACATTACTTGAGCTTACCTTTGATGAAATGTTGGCTGCAAAGACGTGTGTACTTTGATGGTAGCCATTTGCCCTCCCCAGCGACTGAACCACGTCTAATCGCACAAATCCACAACCTCCTCCTTTCTGAGTTTTCTTTCTCCCACGGCATTCTGTAAAAGCACAAGCCAGGCGTGTCTCCTCGTCGGTTAGTGCAACCGATAGCACAACAGGTATCCGGCATTTTGGCTGAACAAACAGCGTGAGAAACTAGTGACTCGGCGGCAGTGGAATGAACAAGTTTTTTGACCGCCAGGTGGGCGTTCCCGGCAGCACGTAACGCCCCTTGAAAGCTATGAATATGCCATAGCTGTTTTGCATTGTAAATGTGTTCCCTGTTAGAGGATTGCGAGCCGCAGCGGCTTAGATTGGGACAATTATAATCAGGCATGGGGGAAATGGCTGAGCACTTCAAACATAAACAGAGAGAATTGATTGGCTTCAGGTAATGACTCGGTGGCAGTAATTCAAAGACCTGTTTAGCCCCCGGAGAGGAGACAGCCTATAAAGTGCTCTCATCTATCAGGTTTGTGTGTGCATCAGACTGACATTTCAAGTCTCTTATCAATTATGGCCCATTATAACCTGTCCCCGTGATTTAGGCAAGTTCCTTATATCAAATAATGTGCTTGGAGGTGCAGCCTGCAGACTTTCTTTGAGCCAATCATGTCATCGTCTTCTGCCCCTTCTAAAAAAATAAATATATGAATGCTACTTATTTCTATGAAAGGCTTAGCTGATGAAAACTGAAATAGAGGACTTTTGTGAACGAAATGCACGTATTGTAAGTCGCTTTGGACAAACGCTGAAAGTTAAATGACTTAAAGCCACAATCAGTAACTTTTCCAAGTTTTGCTATTGGAGAAACTGTGCCCTCTGCGTGCAATAGTATCGATATCGATATCGCCGTTCAAAGTCAACAAAACACAGCGGCAGAAAGCTCTATGTACATGTTGTGACATCGGGTACTCACCGCGTGATGAAATAATAATCCATAGTTACGTGAAACGTCAGTTTCATAGCAAATCCGAATCGAGTTACTTCCTTGTTTCCAGGAACACAACGCTCCCGCTGTAGAGCGCATGATGCGTGCATCTTGCCTCCGGGACGCAGGCAGCAAACTGCTTAGTCCCAGGAGAGGCCTTTAGAGGGCGCTGTGTGACCAATAGAGGTGACATTCTCCCTGTTACAAGTCACTCTACCATCCTCAATGACTAAAAAGCTGTTATATTAAGGTGAAAAAGTTACTGATTGTGGCTTTAATATAATGGAAAGAGACAGGGGGATGACATGCGACAAATGTCCCAATCCCTGGTACGCCATAGGAAATTAATGGAGGTACGTACTGTACGGGCACTGCAGCGGTAGATTCCCTGCCGACCAACACGAGGGTCGCAGGTTCGAGCCCCCTGTGCTACCTCCGGCTTGGTCGGGCATCCATACCGGCAGAATTGGTCGTGTCTGCCGGGTGGGAAGCCGGATTCAGGGTATGTGTCCTGGTTGCTACGATAGCGCCTCCTCTGGTCGGTCAAGGGCGCCTGTTCGAGTTAGCTGGGGGGAATCGCGCGCCGCCGCCCCCGCGCTATGTCGGAGGAAGCGTGTGCTAGCCTACAACTCTCCTCAGATCAGCAGAAGGGGTGGAGCAACGACGGGGACAGCAGGGGGAATTGGCCAAGTGCGATTGGGATCCCAAAAAAGAGGAAATGAACAGAGTTCCAATGAGTTCTGTATCGGCTTTTTTCCCATTTTGTTTTCCATTGTTGAGACGACTAGGCATACTTTGATACGCACGTCCAAAAAAGCGAGTCCATGAGTCCAAGTTGAAGTTGGTAAAATAACGGATATTTATTTTAATGTTTCCAAAAATAATCAGGGCAGCTCAAAACATGCAACTTAATCTTTGTTTTCTTGTCAACTCCTGTAAAAAATAGCACAGGATTAAAAATCAGGATTCAAAATAATGTGGTTCAAAGAAAATGTATGCCCTTTCTCCTAGCCTCTCAAACATTTAGCCTCCACCCATTCCCTGATACAGGTCTGTAAGCCACCCCTCGTCATGCAATTCACCAGTCTAAAGCCAGGTGGGGTGCTCAGAAAGCAATTAGATTAGAAAAGTGTGCAAAATGTCAGGCAACTACATTTCAATATTAAAATAGAGAAATTAGAATAGAGAATATTAGAATAAAGAAAGAGAATACTTCGAATAAGCACAATGGCTCCAACAAGTTCTCAATTGCGTTAAACGCCCGGCTTCCTGTGAACTAATGCGTGACATGTTCTTCCCTAGCTTGTGACCAGCTTTCACTGGGGGTGGCAGCCATCTTCGGTCCCTCTCACAGCTCCTCGGCCAACGCGGTCCAGTCCATTTGCAATGCCTTGGGGGTGCCCCACATCCAGACCAAGTGGAAGCACCAGGTATCGGACAACAGAGATGTCTTCTACGTCAGCCTCTATCCGGACTTCTCCTCGCTTAGCCGGGCCATCCTGGACCTGGTCCACTTCTTCAAGTGGAAGACGGTCACTGTGGTTTATGATGACAGCACGGGTAAGGCCGCCAGCACGTCTTGTACTTTGCTGTGACTTTGCTGTAGGGGTGCACGATCGATCGGCAAGCAATCTGTATCGGCCGATTTTGACCTCAAATATGCTATCGGCTGATTGCCGACATTTCGTCTGATTGCCGATATTTTTTTATATATATATTTTTTTCTTATAAAAAAAAGCCCTATCACTAATCAGGCTTTCCAACGATATAAAATACAATGCCAATTGGTATTATTAAAGGGGAGAAATAATTGACCGAAATAACGTTTCCAAACTTTTTTTGAGGAGTTTATATATCGGTGATCGGTAATCAGTGATCGGTCGATGATCGGTTGGGCAGATATTTCCCATAGGCGATCGGCAATCGGTGATCAGTGGTAAAAAAACGTGATCGGTGCACCCCTACTTTGCTGTGGCTGAAAAAGAGTCATGACATGTATCGGACCAATCTGCATGTTTGTAATATTTGGGTTATGGTTAGAAATGGAACACGTCAGGAGGATGAACCAGGTCTCTCGCGATGAGGAAGTTGAAAGACGTGGAAGCTACCAGTCCACCAATCCCACCCCTTCACCCTACTTGTCACCAGTTTCATCTTGAACATAAATGAAATGCTTCATGCCCGGTGCCCTGTATGTGTATAGGTTGAGGCCATGTCTCGTCATAGACGCTGGTTTAGCTGGCTCAGCCTGGCTGGGGGCGGGGTCAGGGTGGGGTAAAAACCCCCATTCTATCCATTCAGCAAAGTTAGAATTTAGCCGATAGCCCAGCCCAGGCAGACATGATCGGGGATTTAACCACCGCAGTAAACGCACATCTGAGCAGACGTCTTGTGTTCTGCTCTAGAACCCCCAAACCTGTAGTTTAGAGCCGCAGCACCGTCTTTTGGTGAGTCAGCCCATGAGATATATGGGCGGTTTTACCCCACTCGCGCGCCAGCCGTTTAACATTTTGTGGGCGTTCCCAGACATGCCGACTGTCTCTATACTGACTCATCATATTATCATTGGATGAAACCTCGAACTGTTTTCTAAAAATAACTTCTTGGTTACAGCTTCCGACTCAGATCACATTTGTACACATTGGGTCGTTTTAACCGCCTTTATCGGCCAATGTGGTCATTTTCCTTGTGAGGACGGACGGGGCTGTTTTTGCCCAATGACAGCAGAGCGTCGTGACCTCCTGTGCTCTGCTGCTCTCTAACCGAAGCAGCTCGGTGAGATTTGTGAGGCTGCAGCAGTGAATGTCTTTGTTACCGAGGTAAGCAGACCTTGATGGAACCCCCCAGTCTTTGACAGATTCGGCGAGTCAGTCGGGGCAGCAGGCAGCAAACGACCCAGCAGGCTGGGTACATGCACCATATGCTCGGGGTCAGGCCCGCTGCCAGCCGGGGGGACGGGGCTGCCAAGGCATCCCGGAGAGATGCTCCGACACACATAACGCCGGGACCGGTTTGGCCCGGATGCTGGTGCAGTACTGCATGTTCATTGTAGTCGGCGTTCAGGCCAAATTCAATTCTATAATTTGAAGTCACGTTTATGCCAACCAGCGTACATGCTAAATGACAGAGAAGCAATCAAGCGAGTAAGCAAACAAATCAGGAAATACACAGAAGGCAGAATGTGATCATGAATCATGAATCCATTCATTTTCTTTACCCCAATTAGGATGCTGGAGACATCCTGCACACGTCAGTCATCATCACAAGGCTGACACACACACACACGCACACGCACACACACACACGCACACACACACGCGCGCGCACACACACACACAGATGCGCAGACATTCAGACCTGGGATGGGATGAAATGATGGATGCAGCGATGAACTAATTTCACTATTAACCGCAGTTTTTAAAACGTAACGGTTTTGTAAACCTAAAGGCTCAGCTACACCGAGTGTTTCTGTTCTCACTCTCAATTTATGATGGTCCTGTGGAAGTTAAAGGGACATTATGGTAATGTGGACGTTAAAGGGACATTAAGGGTCCTGTGGAAGTTAAAGGATGGCTTTACCAATTATCAGTCCACTTTATATCATTCTAATTCTGTCATTAATATAAGCAGATGGGCAGTGTTTACCTTCCCTATATGTATATGTTTTCCACAGAGACATATCCTCCATTTGCAGAAACTCCACACCCGCTAGCTGCAAGTCATTAAGGCGTGTTAAGGTTATCCGTACGATTCTCCGTGGATGTGCGCATACATAAAAAAAAAACAAAAAAACAATAACAGCCACCCCGGAAGCCGAATCTAGTCAGGTCAAGTCATGTCAAGTTTATTTGTATAGCCCTAGTTACAGCCCATTTTTGCTAGCCTCGCACTCTTTCGGATCCACGGCAAAGTTGAATGGGTTCATCCTTGGGCCCTGCTGTGCTACATCCTCCCACCAAGTTTCATGAAAATCGACCCAGTAGTTTTTCCATAATCCTGCTAACAGACAAACAGAAAATGACAAACGGCACCGAAAACATAACCTCCTTGGCGGAGGTAATACTGTAATGGAAAAATTGCATTGCTGCTGCTATTACATGTACATGTGGCAGTGCATCCGTTTACAGGTATTACTGTACATGTAGTCTCTCCCCAGACTCAAATATTAACGTTGAATCGCTGCGCTCCGCATACTACATAAGTGAGTCTGTGCCAGTTCACAGCCACTGCTGATTTTTGAAGGCGGGTTGAAATTGAATGAGTGACAGGTCGTAGCACCGATGAGAGAGCGGGTTCGAAAAATGGGCTGCGCCTCCCGTGTCGTCTGATCGCAAAGTCGTTACTGATTGGGGAGGACTGAAGCCATCACTGGCATAATTATGACTGGCCAAGTGAACGGTTCCCTCCCATAACCAGCCCTCTGAGGGAAAGTGTCCCAGACCCAGAGAGAGCTCTGCAGCATGCAGTAACGTAGTGGATTGCATCAGCCTAAAGATTCTGTTTGCCTTCCAGTGATTCAATGTGTGTGTGTGTGTGTGTGTGTGTGTGTGTGTGTGTGTGTGTGTGTGTGTGTGTGTGTGTGTGTGTGCGTGCGCGCGCGCGCGTGCGTGCGTGCGTGTGTGTGTGTGTGTGAGTCTTTGCCCTGCAGGTCCTGTAGGAAGCTTTAGGGAGGAATTGATTATGGCTGATCCCACCACCTCTGTTAATTAAGGTGTAAAGTGGACATAGCTGCTTCACTATGGGGGTTAATAGTGGCTTGATTTTCTGTCTTGGAGATAGGAAATGAGATCCTGGCGGCCGACCTGCAAACAGCTTCACCTTAGCCATTGTCGGCGTTTACACAGGTGACCCGATAGAGAGGACGGATAGGGCTGATCATGTGACCCGATAGTAGGGCTGCCCGATTAATCGTATTTTCATCGTCATCGCGATATGAAAATGCGAGATGAACACATCGCAAAAGTCACGTGTTATCGCAATTTTTTTTTTTTCTTTTTTTTTTACAGTGCACCTGAACGCAACATGCAAGATACCGGCTGAATAAGTGTCCAAATGTTCATGTCATTCTGGCCAATACTCCACTTCTGTTATAACATTTCAGTCTGGAATATGGAATATCTTTCAATAATCGTTATGACTAAAAGGCTAAAAGTAATCTCATGTGTAAGAAATGACTGTTGCACATTGAGGTAAAAATGTAAATAATTAACTTGTTGGTTTTAGATTTTTTTTTTTGCTTCAAGAGTGCATTTTTGTTCGTATGACCCTCAACACAGGCTTTGAGAATCCCGTGCCACTTACTGATACGTATGCTTAAATTAACACACTCATATTGCAAAATTAATTTAGGCCCTCACTGTAACACTTCAGAAGTTGAATTTGAAGTTCAGCATGAATACATTTGTCATTTTTTGTCTTAGATTTACCTTTGTGTGTTATTGCAATATAAAACTACATAATTGAGAATCGATTCTAGATTCTGGAATCGAGAATCGTTGGAATCGAGAATCGATTCTGGAATCGGATCGTGACCCCAGGAATCGGAATCGGATCGGATCGTGGCTTAGCCAGATCGGAGCACCCCTACCCATTCATATTTTTGTTTATAGCATTTTTTTATTTATCGCAGGTCATATCGTCATCGCAAAATAGTGAACAGCGTTATCTCACATCACAGGTTTTCCTCATATCGTGCAGCCCTACCCGATAGAGAGAGGATGGTATAGGGCTGATCATGTGACCCGATATAGGCGGGATAGGGCTGATCATGTGACCTGATATAGAGGACGGATAGGGCTGATCATGTGACCCGATAGAGAGAACGGATAGAGCTGATCATGTGACCCTGTAGAAATGGATAGGGCTGATCATCTGACCTGGTAGAGAGGATGGATAGGTCTGATCATGTGACGCAGTAGAGAGGATGGATAGGTCTGATCATGTGACCTGATGGAGAGATCACGTGACTTGATAGAGAGGACGGATAGGTCTGATCATGTGACCTGATAGAGAGATCACGTGACTTGATAGAGAGGACGGATAGGTCTGATCATTGGACACTCAGAGTTGAAGGGACCGAGCTGGAAAATGAGATCTCGGTTGACTCAGTAACTCTATTTCACAATGCAACGCCAACGCCTCCTCTTCTTCTTCTCTTGTTTTGGTAGAGCATATTACCCGACATATTGGAAAAGTCAGCGTAGCAGAACATCTATATTACCAGATCATTCTCACGGGACTCACGCTGTTCTTCTAAAGCGTGTCTGCTTTTTCGACAATGGGGCATAAAAGAAGTCGGAAACAACCTCTCTCTTTGTGCTCGTTCCTCCACCAACCAGGGAGCAAACAAGAAAATCAATAACCATAATGGGACTCCGCTAACGGCTCAACTTTATAATGGCAAAGCTGAGATGGCAGGCAGCATGTGTTGTAGCTCTCCCAGGCAGCCATAACATCCATACAAGTGTCCTGGAACGCTGCTGCTGCTGCTGCTGCTGCTGCTGCTGCTGCTGGGAAGTTTGATTAAGCCATGAGGGAGAGCCAGCCGATACAATAAAACACTCCTCTGGGCCGGTCACAGTATGTAGTCCATGCCTACCTCCGCTCTCCAGTAGGCCAGCTATTTTTCCATTGTCCTGTCCTGGGAGGAAAGGAGACCCAACTGTTGCTATTGTGCTCAAGAGTTGGACCCATACATCGAGCCGATATTCTGCTTTCAAAGCTCCCATATTGGCCAGTCAGTGTGGGCTACAATTAATCTTTTTCATTATATATATATATATATATATATATATATATGTATATATATATACACATACACACACTTCATACTTCTATATATATGTATATATATATATGTATATATATATATACATATATATAGAAGTGTGTGTATGTACATATATATATATATATATACTGTATATATATATACATATACACATATATATATACTGTATGTACATACACACACACTTCATACTTCTATATGTATATATATACACATATATATATATATATATATATATATATATACACACACACACTTCATACTTCTGCATTTTCCAAATCACAGGTGGTACAGCAAGTTATATTTTTTCAGCTGTATTTTTTTTTAAGTTGTCAGTAAATTATGTAGACTCTATAAGAGATATTGGGGGCTGGTAGATCTTGTGATCTTGAAAGATGTAAAAGTAGATCTAAAGAAAATCATTGGGCACCCTGGTCTAAATGCTGCTTCAGGAGCTTTTCCACTAGAGGCCACCAGAGGTCGACCAATAGTGGATTTTAAAGGCCGATATTTGGAGCGGAAAAAAGCCGATAGCCGATTAATTGTCCGATATTGCCCCCCTCCCCTCCCCTCCCTTGCAAACATTTTTGATGCTGCCGGAAATAAACAATATTTGACTTTATTGTTGACATCTAAAGTCTATCATGCATAAAATACGACTTGCTGCACCTCTCCCAGTTGAGCGCACTGAGTGCCAGCGCTCTCATAGCTCATCGCAGAGCACTTATCTTCAGTCTAAACGTCTTTACTCACGATGTGTTTTTTAATCAATCATTCGAAAAGACAGACGGGTCAAATAGCACAAAGCTATTTGACTGATGCGAAAAATGCAGAAAATCAAACCTGTTCCCAAAACTTTAATGACGGACGGAAGTTTCAGAGTCAGTGTGTCTAAACATGAGTGAGACAACATGAGGTCATATTTATTTTAAAACGTACAACAATTTCAGAGGAAAAATACGGACCCGATGTGCAAAAGCCTTAACGCATTAATATAATTAATAAGGTGATGTAGCCGACGTCCCCGCATCACCGGTGGAGGCTACACAGCTATCAGCCACTACTGGAGCCAAGTTCAGTCGATAACAATAATTTGTAAAACATCCTATCACCACTGATTAATCGGTCAAACCGATTAATCCGTGTACCACTATTTGTCATCCTGACAAGAATAACTTTCTGGAGGAAGACACACTACGATACACACAACATTATGTAACCTAAAGAGGTCAAATCTAAAGTCACTGAATATTGCACAAAATATGGTTCGTCGGCAGCTTCGATCCAAAAACATCGACATCAAAAACCTTCCAAACCTAATATTGGTTGTTGTTAGAAACAGATGCATAATATCGGCATTCATCAATTCTACACATCACTCTATCAGCCTTCAAAAGCCCCTATCAAACCATATTTCAGTTTATAGCCTGGTTTCTATGGCAACAGCATCCCGAGGCTGTCCCTGAGGTGGCGGAAGAGAGAGAGGAGATGGCGTGTTACGCCCGGCAAATCACATCTCCATCCACCGTGACTCAGCCTCCCGTGCTTTTTCATTTCTCTGCACAATTATACCTATGTCTCCGTCCGTCAGCCTGGAAACGTGTTGTCAAGCACCTCCTGACGATGCAAAAATAATTGAAATGTACAACAAAAATAATTTTTGCTGCATCGCTTCCCTCAGTAAAAAAAAAAGGGGAGGGGGTGAAAAAAATAATTTGCTCTGAGGCCAGTGAGTGTCTTTTTTTTTATGAGCGTGTGCGACTGACACTTTTTTAATTGTATCAGATGAAAGGTCAGCCATAAGACAACGTGTTGACTACAGGCGGCGCTGTGGCTGACTGCGTGGTGTCATTCTGAAGGGCTCGTTTAGGAGAGGAAGTGATTCAGAGTCGGCTCCGATCGGTCAAGCTGGTGTTTAGAGGGCACACCGCCCAGCTGGGGAATTGGTTTATCCTCATATATCAACAACATACAAGGACTGTCCACTGGGGTCCCTGGGAACCCCAAGAATAACTTACTGTAAGAAACAACCATCATAGCAACTTATTTATTCTCAAAACATTTTTAGTCGTGTCGTACTAGTAATAATAATAGTAACAATAACAATAACAATAATATAATATAATATAATATAATATAATATAATATAATATAATATAATTTAATTAATGTTGTTAATTAGTGTTAATTAACACAACAGTGCTTTGGAAAAATGTGCATCTTAAAAGTGCTTTAATTTTAGAAAAATAAGTCCCCTTTTCTTCCTTTTGTTAACTCAATTTCACATCTTATCAGTCTCAGACTCTCAGCCAACAAACCTCCTTTTCTCTTGATAGAAGTGAGCTTCCACTCTGTCTGTCTGTCTGTTTGTCTGTCTGTCTGTCTGTCTGTCTATCTGCCTGCCTGTCTGTCTTTCTATCTATCTATCGATCGTTCGCAATGCAAACTTCGCATGTCGTTGGGCAGTGAATGTGTGTGTGCCCTCAGTCTGGATTTGAGTGTGTGTGTTTGCTCATGTGTGGCGCTTCCATAGACAGCTGGTCAGGATCGCATCACACTCCACGAGACATACTGGTTTTGAACTGCTCGTGAGAACAATGAATGAACATGAGTCTGCCTGCTCTGGATTAAAACTAAAGCTTTGTTTTCGCGGTCTACTCGTTTCTTTTGAGCACGTAATGTGAAATTACTTCTATCTCTCGCATTTCTCCGAGTCTCGCCTCTCCTCCGTCCGTGTGTCAACTCTCCCGCAGCAGCAGCAGCAGCAGCAGCACAGCCAAGGCAAGCAACAGGCAGAATCGATTTGCTTGTTGATTGGCTGAGTAGCATCACGTGTGATGATTTACAGCGCATGCATTGGTCTGTGAGCTTCCTGACAGATAAACCAGTAGTACCGTAAAGGCTAGAAAAGCATGTGCCGGTTAAAATAGAAACGCTCCGTGAAATTGTAACTATTCAATGATATGTAGGTTATAGGGCTCGGTCCGGATAGGACGGAGTTTGGGTCCGGATGCGGACCGGAGTCCGGACTTTGAGGATCGCTGCTCTAAGGCCTACAAAATAACCCTACAGCCGGAGGCAGAACTCGCCATCTTCGGCTGCTCGGAGTCCTCTCTGAACTTCCCCACAGCTGTGCAACAATCTCTGACACTGGGGACAACTGTCGCCAAAAGACTCACTCTGAAGGAATGGAAGTCCTCCTCTTCACCTTCTTTTCAGGTGTGGCTGATGGACATGATCTCTGTTGTGCAGATGGAGAGACTCAGGTCCCTGAGAACTAACTTGCTTGGAAGGTTCTCGGCTATCGGGAACCCGTTTCTGGCCTACTTCGACGAGGTTGAGAATGACCAGTGACTGAGGTTAGGGGTGACGGATGCCTCGCCCAGCTGGTATCTCATGGACCCCCTTGCATGGGATCCCACGCATATTGTCTTTTACAAACACATAAGCATCTTATGCGGCCGATCATCTTGAGCGACGAGCGTATTTTCTCCCTATCGCTCTGTCTCTGTCGCTCGGACGCCCAGCGATTTTTCTCCCAGGCGAATATACGCTCAATCGCTCGTTTGCATTGACTTTGTATGTAAACTCGACGCCAGCGAAAAACTTTAATAGGTCGGTGTGAACGCACCTTAATACTGCTCCCGCTGCTCTGATTCTCCGGCCCATCTCCCTCTCCATTGTCCCCTCACTCAAGAACAAGGCCCACGAGATACTTGAACTCCTTCACTTGAGGTAAGGACTCATTCCCTACCTGAATGACAATCCATCAGTTTCCTGCTGAGAACCATGGCCTCAGATTTAGAGGTGCTGATCTTCATCCCAGCCGCTTCACACTCAGCTGTGAACTGGTCCAGTGAGTGCTGAAGGTCCCAGACCCATGATGCCATCAGGACCACATCATCTGCAAAAAGCCACAAAGGTGATCCATCACCATGCTAAATACTGGACTAATAACAGCCTGGACTCATAATAGCCTACTGCTTTGTCGTTTGGCTTTACCTGAGCTGTGTTTTGAGTGGAGTTGGGAGCGTCTTGAAACCCCATTAAGTGGGGAGTTTATATTTCCAAAAACAAGCCAGAAAGTGAGTTTTGAAAGCCAGAAATCTCAGTAATCACAGTCATTGGTATTGATCGATAACGCTATCAACCCCCACAGATATATGGTGGTTAGTTCGTGTTATAAGACGCCAAAAATCTGCACCTTTAACCCATTGATACCTGATGCAGCATTTGCGTGTATGTCCCTCATTTGTGTGTGTATCCCTTTAAGACCGCGAACCGCGTTAACGCCGTTCGCGGTCTTAAAGGGATACACACACAAATGCTGCCTCAGGTATCAATGGGTTAAACCCTGCAACACTGCTACTCCTCTATTGTCAGGTGAAAAAATCATATCTCTAATAACTGCCCATCTTCAGGGTTTGTTTGAACTGAAGGGTCACACAGATCACACGCTCTAGGCCTGTGAAGCCTTTCCAAACCGATTGTGCAATTTGAAAAATGAGACTCTGGCTTTTGACATTTCCAGAGATATGAGGGCTTCAGCGGGCGAGAGAAGCGTTATATTGTCGTCGTCGTGCGCAATCCGAGAAGTACAGAGGAATATCTGCCTGGAAATATGATTGAATTGTGCTTTCCTCCTGTCTGTTCCTGGTTTGTCTTTTGGCTGCCGTTGGCTGTTGACGGTGACAGAACACTAATGAAAACACCATCTGCATGGAGCGCTGACAAGGTGTTAAGACAACACACACCGTGCCAGATGCCGCCGCAAAGCAAAGTGGATTATTGAACGTGGGCTGTCTCTCAGCCTCACAGAGATCCCTATCGGCCGCATTCGCATCTTCCTGCTATTCTCACACGTGTCTCACACGTCATACTGAGATTACAACTTATGTAATTCACCCCTCTTGACTTTTTGCACATTTTCTCGTGGAATAAAATGCATGCTTGTATTTGGAATTTTAATTAAATTAATTGAAATATCCAGAAAATTGTATCAATTTGATCAGAATATGTATATATATATATATATATATATATATATATATATATATTAGTGATGTCACAATATATCGTCCCACAATATATCGTGATATCAAAAAGTGACAATATGTATCGTTGAGATGAAATCTCATATCGCGAGAAAAAGAAGCTGAACATGGTGGCACTGATCTGCATCTGATTGCATGCTCGCTCTCCTTTTCATTGCTTTGTTTGAACAGACGAGGGACGTTACAGACACGGAGGATGAAAATGGTGAAATTACTTGTGGAGGATGCCCCCTCAACTTACAAATCGATCGCAAAAAGATATTGTTAAAATATCGTATCGTTATCGTGAACCCAATATCGTGTATCGTATCGTGAACTGAGTGTATCGTGACACCCCTAATATATATATATATATATATATATATATATATATATATATATATATATATATAGTGTAACATTTCAGCAACAGAACAAAAGTATTACCTCCCATTAACTCGATTGGCTATTTGTCTCATGGCAAAAACATTTCATAACTCACACAATATATTATAAAATTTCACTCGATTTTCTAGTGCAAAAATGGCTCTAATTTTACATCCCTGCTAGGAAATATTATAGCAGTTCTCTTCCATACCTCTTAATGTGGCTTTGGGGTGGCTGCTTTCTGCCTCTTAATGCTTGAGCGCAGTGTGGATAAATGTGTCGCGTATGGACTGCAGTTTTCCAGCTGACGATAGTTTTCCAGCTGACAGCAGTTTTCCAGCTGACGGCATTTTGAAGAAATAAAACAAGTCTCTCATCCCTCCATCACTACATATACTGCTGCTGTACTTTCTGTTTTATTTTTTAACCTTTATTTATACAGGGGAGTCTCACTGAGAGCAATGCTCTCTTTCTCAGGAGCGCCCTGTTCACATTCACACACACACATTCGTACCTGGAAGCTGACCAGTACAACCAGTCTGATCTGCCTGCCACTGAGCAGCTCCACTGGAGCGGTTGGGGTAAAAGGAGATTATTATTCTTTTTTTTTACAACCTGGACCTTATTTCCAGCTTTAAATATGATTTTTAAGTCACCCTGATGAGTTCGGTCTGACAATTAAAGGCCGGCTTTACCGTGGGGAATATGAATATATATTAATTCTTAAAAAATCTCGAATCCGTTGAAATTTTTGAAATTGCTTGTTCACAGCCAGAGAAAAAAAAAAAAAAAGAAATTGGGCCAGGTGACGCGTTTCGACGCGAAACGCGTCACCTGGCCCAATTTCTTTTTCTTTTTTTTTTCTCTGGCTGTGAACAAGCAATTTCAAAAATTTCAACGGATTCGAAATTTAAGATTTTTTAAGAATTAATATATATTCATATTCCCCACGGTAAAGCCGGCCTTTAAGGGCCTTGCTCAAGGGCACCTCAGTGGTGGTAATGAGGGAGGACCAAGCGCTGCCTTTTCACTTTCCCCACCCAATTTTCTCCTGCAGTCCCGACTCAAATCAACTCTCAATAACTGTCAAACTATTCATCATTCTTCTAGTTTGACAGTTATTGAGAGTTGATTTGAGTTAATGAGTTATTAATTTGAGTTAGTGTGGACCAGTGATGTCACTGGTCCACACTTTAACACTCAATAACTGTCAAATTAAATGACAGACTTCAAAACAGTTTACAGTTTTCTGATATACTACTGATGTTCTAATGATACAAAGCTGGTTGAAAATGGGCAGAGTGTTCCTTTAATGTCTGCCTCTCCATCAATGATGATTGAGCGGGCTGAGATCTTCTGTCGGCGGCTGCGGCGAAGACGTTGGGGAGAAGGGAAGGCTTGAGGGGCTGTTCCCTCACAGGGAGATTTATCACACAGGCCGTTCAGTTTTACGCTCAGGAGACTCCCAGACGGCCCCTAATAAACGCTTAGACGATGAAATATTCATGCCGGAGTTAAAAATGGATCGCGGAGCAGTCGCCGGCCGTTAAACACAGTCAATACTGATCAGTGTTGACACCCCTCCACCACCTTTCTCTCCTCTCCAGATTTTGTGGTAGGAGAGACATGCAGAGTAGGAGAGACATGCAGACTAGGAGAGACATGCAGTGTAGCAGAGACACGCAGAGTAGGAGAGACATGCAGAGTAGGAGAGACATGCAGCGTAGGAGAGACATGCAGAGTAGGAGAGACATGCAGTGTAGGAGAGACATGCAGAGTAGGAGAGACATGTAGAGTAGGAGAGACATGCAGAGTAGGAGAGACATGCAGAGTAGGAGAGACACGCAGAGTAGGAGAGACATGCAGAGTAGGAGAGACACGCAGAGTAGGAGAGACATGCAGAGTAGCAGAGACACGCAGAGTAGGAGAGACATGCAGAGTAGCAGAGACATGCAGCGTAGGAGAGACATGCAGAGTAGCAGAGACATGCAGAGTAGGAGAGACATGCAGCGTAGGAGAGACATGCAGAGTAGGAGAGACATGCAGTGTAGGAGAGACATGCAGAGTAGGAGAGACATGCAGAGTAGGAGAGACATGTAGAGTAGGAGAGACATGCAGAGTAGGAGAGACATGTAGAGTAGGAGAGACATGCAGAGTAGGAGAGACATGCAGAGTAGGAGAGACATGCAGAGTAGGAGAGACATGTAGAGTAGGAGAGACATGCAGAGTAGGAGAGACATGCAGAGTAGGAGAGACATGCAGCGTAGGAGAGACATGTAGAGTAGGAGAGACATGCAGAGTAGGAGAGACATGCAGAGTAGGAGAGACATGCAGCGTAGGAGAGACATGTAGAGTAGGAGAGACATGCAGAGTAGGAGAGACATGCAGCGTAGGAGAGACATGCAGTGTAGGAGAGACACGCAGAGTAGGAGAGACACGCAGCGTAGGAGAGACATGCAGAGTAGGAGAGACACGCAGAGTAGGAGAGACACGCAGCGTAGGAGAGACACGCAGAGTAGGAGAGACATGCAGAGTAGCAGAGGCATGCAGCGTAGGAGAGACATGCAGAGTAGGAGAGACATGCAGTGTAGGAGAGACATGCAGAGTAGGAGAGACATGCAGAGTAGGAGAGACACGCAGACTAGGAGAGACATGCAGAGTAGGAGAGACATGCAGAGTAGGAGAGACATGCAGAGTAGGAGAGACACGCAGACTAGGAGAGACATGCAGAGTAGGGATGTTCATCAATTATCGAAAATCGATAATCGATCGTTAAGGATTGGAATCGATCCTGTGGCATTTGGATCGATTTTTTAATTATTAAAAAAAAAAAAAAAAAAAAAAAAATTTTTTTTTTTTTTTTTTTTTTTTTTGGACTAGGTTTGGGTGGAATTCGTTCCTCCTCGCCCCACTCCATTGCACAGCCGACTAACGTGAGGTGGAGCTTCATATAGTCTCTAGTTTTCTGGCTGGGCACGGGCCTTTGTGCCAACAAAACTGTTTTAAACATGAGAAATTCACACCGGCATGCGCCGGGGACAGCAGTGTTGGAGAGGAGACACATTGAAATAAAGAGTTAATTGAGGAGAACACGTTGTCTTTCGTATTTTCTGCCATAGGCATTCATTTTGTTAAAAAAAAAAAAAAAAAAAAAAAAAAAAAATTGAAAATATTGAAAATTTTCTAAGTATTAATAAAATCGATAATCGATAATTGATCGTTAATTCTCACCGATTATCGATTTTGGAAAATTTTCAAAATGAACATCCCTAATGCAGAGTAGGAGAGACATGCAGAGTAGGAGAGACATGCAGAGTAGGAGAGACATGCAGAGTACTGTAGGAGAGACATGCAGAGTAGGAGAGACATGCAGTGTAGGAGAGACATGCAGAGTAGGAGAGACATGCAGTGTAGGAGAGACATGCAGAGTAAGAGAGACATGCAGAGTAAGAGAGACATGCAGTGTAGGAGAGACATGCAGAGTAGGAGAGACATGCAGAGTAGCAGAGACATGCAGAGTAGGAGAGACATGCAGAGTAGGAGAGACATGCAGTGTAGGAGAGACATGCAGAGTAGGAGAGACATGCAGAGTAGGAGAGACATGCAGAGTAGGAGAGACATGCAGTGTAGGAGAGACATGCAGAGTAGGAGAGACATGCAGAGTAGCAGAGACATGCAGAGTAGGAGAGACATGCAGAGTAGGAGAGACATGCAGAGTAAGAGAGACATGCAGCGTAGGAGAGACATGCAGAGTAGGAGAGACATGCAGAGTAGGAGAGACATGCAGCGTAGGAGAGACATGCAGAGTAGGAGAGACACGCAGTGTAGGAGAGACATGCAGAGTAGGAGAGACACGCAGAGTAGGACAGAGCAGTAGCGGAGAGCGAGGGTGAGACAGAGAGATACATGTGTTTATGACGGGCGAATGCAGCAGTTGGAGGTGTCGGACTGCTTTTATCGATGTTAACTAACTAACCGTAAAACAGAGATCTGCTCCAGCAGTGGAGGCAGTTTTTCTCCTTAGACAGCTCACGCAACATCAAGCTCTCACATGAGATTGGACAAACATCACAAACAAGCGCGCACACGCATTAAATAAGATCAAGTCATTTATAAAACAGTTTAAGAGCACGAGGAAGAAAAGAGAGTTCATGTCTTTTGATTCTGCTTGTGGGCACAACGTATTCTCTACGCCGACGGAGAGAGTAAGTGGAAGTTGAGGCTGGATGGAGGAAACCATGCAGGGGTGAGGAGCCAGGAGTTGGTGAGGGTACGCAGAGTTAGCAGTCTGGCCCCGGCGCCATGGGGAGGGTTTAGCAGAAGCTGCAGAGCGGAAGAGCCAATCAGCGACTCCGCTGTGATTGACAGCGCAAGTTGGCCAATCAGGAACGCCACTAGCACTGCACTAACAAAACAGTAATGGCCGCCTCCTTGCCTGATCGTCTCGAGGAGTCATGTCAGCGTTTGTCTAGTTTAAACAGCCATAAAGTGCAGTTATTGCAGAAATAGACTCAATAACAACAATTACACAAGTACAGGAGTATCGCCGCAACCGCGGAGTTTCTCGGCGGAAAATATGTTTTTGCCGTTCTCCCCAGTGGATTTGGGTTTGATTGGATCCGACGCTGATTGGCTGAAGGAGTTGTCTGTCAAGGCAACTACGCCCGCCCATGCTCCCGCCCCTGCTAACCCCCCCCCATGGCGTCGGGGCCAGACCGTCACAGAGAACCAAATTAAATGTGAGTTCACGTGACGGGCTGGTTTACCAGGCTAACGCAGGGTGGCCTCATCACGCCTTTCACTCAAAGATGGAAGAGAAGAAGACGGAATTCCAATGATCCTACAGCAGGGATACTCAACTTGCTTTGCCACTTTCGTGAAATGATAGAAGGCCAGGGGCCAGTTAATAAACAATCAATATACATTTTTCTGAGGCGGATTGTAGGTTTTTGGGGTGTCAGACGGAGTTTAGTCTGACAATGTTGTGCACACCAGATAGTTACTTAGGTTAAGTACATACATAAGTGCCTGGGTAGCGAGCAGACGGCGGTATTTGACAATTTAGCAGCTAAATCATAGATTATTGAAAGATATTCCATATTCCAGACTGAAATGCTATAACAGAAGTGGAGTATTGGCGAGAATGACATGAACATTTGGACACTTATTCAGCGGGTATCTTGCATGTTCCATTCAGGTACACTGTAAAAAAAAAAAAAAAAAATTGCAATTCCATCGCGGGCCACACAGGGGGCGGCTAGAGGGCAGGGAACAGGACTGTGGTGCGCTCGGCGTGGCTATAAATACTGCCACGTCATAGCCTCGGTACTGACGACATTAACGCCGTCACCTAGGCAAGTGCGTCACTACTGCACTGACGACATTAACGCCGTCACCTAGGCAAGTGCGTCACTACTGCACTGACGACGTTAACGGCGTCACTCTGGGATTACTGCACTTGT
>NC_139640.1:3723059-3798901 GCF_964638095.1 Poromitra crassiceps
ACTGGTACTCTAAGGCAGAGGTTCTCAAATGTTTTTCAGCCAAGGACCCCTTACAAGATAGAAAATATACCGGGGACCCCCTCATTCTGATTTGTAATTTTGGGCTAAGCTTAATTGTTTCCACGGTAACGTGCTTGACTTTTAATTTGATAGGTTTTTTATTAGAATGTAATCCATGAACCATTTTAGATTTAAAGCATAAACTATTTTCGTTGAACTATGAAGATTTTGCAAAATATATATATATATATATATTTTTTTTTTATTACATTACATTTACATTACGTCATTTAGCAGACGCTTTTGTTTTGTCCAAAGCGACTCACAATATCACAATTTGTCAACAGTACAGAAAACCACTATGCAACACAATCAATGACAGCCAAGATATTTTGATAGACTAGCACCATGTAGGAAGTAGTTTGAGAAGGAATAAGTAACATGTAGCATTTTTTATTTTTTATAAAAAAAAAAAAAAAAAAAAAAATTATCTGAAAACTTTTCGCGGACCCCCTGGCAAAGTGCCACGGACCCCCATTTGAGAACCACTGCTCTAAGGCCTACAAAATGACCCTGCAGCCGGAGGCAGAACTCGCCATCTTCGGCTGCTCCGAGTCCTCTCTGGACTTCCCTACGGCTGTGCAACAGTCTCTGACACTGCTGGGGACAACTGTCGCCAAAAGGCTTATTCTGAAGGAGTGGAAGTCCTCCTCTTTGCCAGATGGAGAGACTCGGGTCCCTGAGAACCAACGCGCTTAAAAGGTTCTCAGATATCTGGGACCCGTTTTTGACCTACTTTGACGAGGTTAGGAATGATAAGTGACTGAGGTTGGGGATGATGGATGGCTCGCCCGGTTGGTATCCCATGGACCCCTTAGGCGGGATCCCAGGTACACGATACCCATGTGTGCGTGTTGTTGTCTCGCTATGAAAAACATCGACTTGATTATACAGAGGTAGGCCTACATAAAATAGATTGCCAGGCGCCACTCTTCAATTCAGCATATATATAATCCACGGAGAGGTTATTCAGGTGAATAAAATGTAAATTCTGGATGTCAGTCGCCTGTTATCCCCACTGGTGGTGTTGGGCCATGGTTAGTATGGTACATTTATAAGTTAGTTCAGAATTAATGAGACCCCCCCATAATATTTATTTGTGTGTTATTTTCATATTTCTTTGGGTATTCAAGCAGTATTGTGTGACTGAACAGAGCGCCTGTAATCTCTGTGCTTTTTGGGGGAATATTACCAGGTTTAACCAGTAGGTGGCAGTAGCTACGCAGGGAGGTATTTCACATGAGCTCGCGCTGTAAAGCTTTCATAGAAGAAGAAAGCTGCGTGAGGTGAAAGCACAGTAGCACTGTTCATGAACGTTAAAACAATATTCCACATCTTTTCAGGTGAGCTATGGTAATCGGCCAGGTTGTCAAATGCTGTTTGTAACTCTATGTGAATTCGTCAGTATGTTGAATGTTGTTGTGTAACGTTAGGGTCAGTTGTTTGCTAGCTTGGCATGAGGATTAGCCTAGCATGTTTAGCTACTGTTTGCTAGCAAACGGGTAATTTAGCATTACAGAGTCATGTTTGAGCTTTTGTTATTTTGAGCTGTAAAATGGTTTCGCTAATGTTAGGGATAATCAATTAGTATAAAAGATGGTGCTTCGTTTGTTTATTAATGTTATTTCTTGTTTTTCTTTAATTAGTATAATCTTTATATCAGACAAAAGTCCATAGCACATAGATGTATCATACAATAACATACAACATGGGAAAAAGGTAGAAAAAGAGATTAATAAAATAAAATACAATAGTGCAATAAAAGTGCAATAAAAGTACTGTACCTAATCAGTAGCAAGTTGCTGAGCCAGTGCTTGCGCAGCCTGGACGTGACCCGGTAAGAGCTCTTTATAGGGTTTGTTGGAATAGCCTACAGTGAAAGCACAGTAGCACTGTTCATGAACGTTAAAACAATATTCCATGTCTATTCAGACAAATCTTTATTAATATGTGCACCTGGATCTGGCCTCAGGCTCCATCATTCAAGTGTGCAACAGTTATCCTGTCTTCTGTCTTCCTTCATTAAAAGTGCATGTTTGGTTAAAGATTTGCTACTGTAAAGCTGTTTCCATGCCCTTAATCGCATTTCTTTTTATCGATAGCTTTAAATGTTGATGCCCTCCATGGCATAGTGAAGTACTTTATGATGGCTTCTAGACAATATCAGGCCTCAAAAAGTTGTTTAGAGCCTCTTGGGATATAACTTTGACAGTGAGGGCTGCCATTTATTCTAGTAGGCGTGCCCTGTGTTTGTCCGAGTCAGGACGGGGGGTGGGGCTTAGCGATAGGTCAATTCGAAATCAAGTTCGGAGTGTTTTGAGTCTACCAGATGTTTCTGTCCATACACCGATTTTGTCTTGATTACTCTTTTTTGCCTTCACGGTCAGACAGAACTGTGTGTGGAGTGAAGTTCAGCTGAAGAGGAAGTTTGGATTTCCTTGCACGCACTGGCTCAGATACTTGCAAATCAGGGATCATGTTCGATCCAAGATTAATACATTTGAAAGACTCCCAGACAAACGTGCTTTTTTCGATGTTTTGCTGAGCCCTCCTCACTCCAAGCATCTAATTTCTAGGTTTGTATGTTTGTTTGACAACTGCATCATGGCCTCTACTGAGAGGATTAGAGAAGCATGGCAGGGGGAACTTGGCATTGAGCTATCTGACATTGTATGGGATAGGAGTCTGTCTGTGGTACAGCTCTGCTCAGTTAATAGTAGACACCAGCTGATAAAATTTAAAGTCACTCATCGTCTTCACTATTCTAAGCAAAAGCTGTACAAGATTTACCCCTCTGTCTCTCCACTGTGTGATAGATGTCAGGTATCGGAGGGCACTCTGTCTCATGCCTTCTGGTTCTGCCCTTCACTGGCGGGATTCTGGGCCAAAATATTTGACTGGTACTCTAAGGCCTACGAAATAACCCTTCAGCCGGAGGCAGGACTCGCCATCTTTGGCTGCTCGGAGTCCTCTCTGAACTTCACTACAGGTGTGCAACAATCTCTGACACTGGGGACAACTGTTGCCAAAAAAACGTACTCTTAAGGAATGGAAGTCCCCCTCTTCACCCTCTTTCCAATTGTGATGGACATGATCTCTGTTATATGGATGGAGAGACTCAGGTTCCTGAGCACCTTTTTTAGTTTTTAGTCTACCTCGATGAGGTTAGGGGCGACGGGTGACTCCCCGGGTGGTTTCCTATAGACCCCTTGCGTGAGATCCCAAGTACATCGCTTAGAAGGACATAAGCACCTTACGTGGCTGGTAGCACCACTGTGATATTGAATGTTGATTATGTTTGTATGTTTTTCTTTCTTTTCTTTTCTTGTGTCTCTTAGCCTGTTAGTCTGTGTTCTTTGTGTTCTATAAAAAAATGAAAATAAAATATTGAGAGAGAAAAAAGTCCCAATTACTTTGAAACTGAATGGGACACTGCTTGCCTTTTTTTTTACGTTCTCCCGACTGGAGTGACTAACGAGAAATTCAGGTCTCTGGTGATTGGTTAGGGAAAATGGAATGCAGTGCACCTGGGGGGTTCCTCTCATATAAATTGGTTAAACAGAGTGCAATCTTACACTAGAAGGTGGAAATGAGTGAGTTGACAAGTCAGTCTGATATCAGGCTATGGTTTCCCCCCTGCAGGTCTGATTCGGTTGCAGGAGCTCATCAAGGCGCCTTCTCGCTACAACATCCGGCTAAAGATCCGCCAGCTGCCGGCCGACACCAAGGATGCCAAGCCCCTGCTGAAGGAGATGAAGAGGGGCAAGGAGTTCCACATCATCTTCGACTGTGGCCACGAGATGGCTGCTGGGATCCTCAAGCAGGTGTGTGTGTGTGTGTGTGTGTGTGTGTGTGTGTGTGTGTGTGTGTGTGTGTGTGTGTGTGTGTGTGTGTGTGTGTGTGTGTGTGTGTGTGTGTGTGTGTGTGTGTGTGTGGGTGTGTGTGTGGGTGTGGGTGTGGGTGTGGGCATTTCAAAAATAATTTCATCATGAATTAAAAAAAAAAATGCAGCCACAGACTGGCAGCATATGGAAAGTGTAACTGCAATACAGTTGTGTAGACTAGTCTGATAGGGATGATTTTGTTGTCAAAACACAGATACCTGTACTATGATGAGGAATTCAAGAGCTTAGGCTTGGGCAGTTATTGCAATCACTTATTTGGAGTCTTGAACAGTTATACCTATTATATACCTATGTGGAGAAACTCAGCTTTGTTTTAATGGAACAGTTCACCCCAAACTCCAAAAGACATATTTTTCCTCTTACCTGTAGTGCTATTTATCAATACATCGTTTTGTTGTGTGTTGCCGCGTTTTGGGGATATCAGCTGTGGAGATTTTCCGCAGGTGTAGTTCAGTCCAAATAAAATAGTTCCTACAGTAGATGAACCTGCTCACAACAAGGTCTGTGGATTATCTTGAGTAACTGGGTCCTGGTTTCTGAAAAGAGACATTGCTGTTGAGTTTTTCAAATTTATCCAAAACCATCTATAGATTAGGGGTGCACCGATCACGTTTTTTGCCACCGATCACCGATTGCCGATCGCCTATGGGAAATATCTTCCCAACCGATCATCGACCGATCACCGATTACGATCACCGATCACCGATATATAAACTCCTCAAAAAAAGTTTGGAAACGTTATTTCGGTCGATTATTTCTCCCCTTTAATAATACCAATTGGCATTGTATTTTATATCGTTGGAAAGCCTGATTAGTGATAGGGCTTTTTTTTATAATTTTTATATATATATATATATATATATATATATATATATATATATATTAGGGGTGTCACAATATATCGTTCCACGAAATTTCGCGATAGTAAAACGTCACGATATGTATCGTTGAGATGAAATCTCATATCGCAATTTTTTTTTATTTTTTTTTTTTTTCAAAAAATAGACCAAGAAACGTCTTTGTTTGTTGAAGTTCAATGTGTGGAAAGTAGTTCAGTTGAACAAGTCTCTGAAGAGACACATGAGAAGTTATACAGGAGAGAAACCATTCAATTGAGTTTCTGGCAAAACTGTTTACTTGACAGGAAAAACTGAAGATGCATAAAAAATAGATTAAGAAAAGTCTTGTTGTTTGAGTTTGAAGAAAAACTGAAGATGCATAATGAGAATTTATACTGCTGAGAAACCTTTTAGTTCAAAGTAAATCTAAGTGACGTGTAACTCATTCTATTTCAAGATAAGCCTTATCTCCAATCTCATGTTTTTTCTAGTTGTTATTGTAATAACAATTTCCCACAACAGCCAGGTTGTTTTGTATTTGTGCATTTCAAATAAAATACTACTTTTCCAGTCATATATTGTCATTATTCAATTTAAAAAAAATATTGTTAAAATCGTATCGTATCGTATCGTTATCGTGAACCCAGTATCGTGATACGTATCGTATCGTGAACTGAGTGTATCGTGACACCCCTAATATATATATATATATATATATATATATATACATTATATATATATATATATATATACCGTAAATTCCGGACTATAAGCGCACCGGTGTATAAGCCGCACCTGCAAAGTTGACAATTTTTTTCTTATATAATCCGCACCGGACTATAAGCCGCGGGTGTTTTAATGGTATTTTTTTTTTTTTTTTTTTTTTTTTTTTTTTGTGTTTTAATGTTTAATTACCATATGTAAGGGTTCATGCACAGAGGGGATTGTCGGGAAAGAGATGGCTGTTTGAGGAAGCTCCCATTTATTAACATTTCAACAAAACAACATAACACAACACCACCTGTGTTGTTTTTTACAGTGCACACAGTGGTCCAAATAGTCAGTGACTAGAAGTCACGACTGGTGAGCACTCTCAAAAGTTTCAAAAAGTTACGGTGCACGGCTCAAAAAATAATAAGAGAGGGGCAAAAAACCAGCACTCAAAATAATTCCTTTTGGTTGTTTTATTTACCTTCAAGCAAGACAATGTACGTTTCGGCGTGGAGCCTTCCTCAGCATTGTGCTGACAGAAGACGGACATGACGCATAAATAGTGTCAAACCGGAAATACAATCAATTACATTATCAAGTACTAGGAAATATCTCACAACATAAAATAACAATGAATATAATATCAAAAACATCAGAGAATATCAAAAAAGAGATAAAGGTACAATTTTAAACAGTATACTTGTATATAAGTCTGTATATGTTACACAGCAGGAATGCAATAATGTTTTGCAGACGAGAAGAATGAGGCTGGATGGCCACACTTGTGTTAAATAAGCACAGATGAAAAGTCAACATATTAGAATAACAAAAATCAGTAAGAAAATATTTAAAATAGAATTAGAAAAATACATAATAAAATGCATATAAGTGCATGCATCGGATAGAGATACTGCAGGTCCACACATGACGCTCCCACACTGCCTTACAGTGCAAGAGCATCATGCGCGAACCCACAGCACATCCACCCGACGCACCCCCTAAAGAAAACAACCTAGCAAAAGTTCTTCATTCAAGCCCTTGGGGTGTTCTGTCTGTAAGGTATGTATCCAAAATGCCTCTCTTTGTAACAAGGCCTTGTCTCTGTCACCCCCCCTCTTCAGTGGACTGACCTGTTCTATACCCTGGAACCTGAGGGAACACACGTCGTGACCAAACTCATTAAAATGCCTGGCGACAGAGGATTTTATATCTCTGTTTCTAATGCTACTCTTGTGTTCTGAAATGCGAGTTTTCAACTCTCTGATAGTTTTTCCAATGTATACTAGCCCACATGGACACTTCAATAGATACACAACAAATTTAGTTTTACACGAGATCCTACTCTTAATTGAGTACTTTCTTCCAGAGTGAGGATGGAAGAATGTCTCTCCTCTGATCATAGCATTGCATTGAATACAGTTAAAGCAAGGAAAATTACCATTCTGTACATCAGACAAAAAATGGGAGGGGCCAGGGGGGCGTGTGTAGCAGTCAGCTCTAACGATCATATCTCGTACATTTCTTGCCCGTTTTTGAGCAAACAAGGGAGGCTCGCCAAATAAATGGCCCACTTGGGGGTCACTTTGTAAGATATTCCAGTGACTTAAAACACATTTTTTTATTTCCTGAGAAGCAGGTGAAAAAGTAGCAGCACACACTATTCTAGACCCTCGGGCAGGGGTGGACTTCGGGACCAACAGGTCCTCACGTTTCAACCCCCTAACTCTCTGTAGGCTGTTCTCAAGGATTGTGTTGTTAAAACCTTTTACCCTGAACCTTGTACATAGTTCAGCAGCCTGCTCTTCAAACATGTGGTCAGAACTGCAAATCCTCCTAATCCTCAAAAGTTGACTGTATGGCAAACCTCTTTTGAGGCTGGGGGGATGATAGCTAGAGTAGTCCAAGAAACTATTCCTGTCTGTCTGTTTTCTATACACCTTTGTCAGTAGTTGTTCAGATTTGTTTACAGAAACATCAAGGAAGGAGACAGTGTCTTCACTGTATTCTAGAGAGAATTTAATAGATGGTAGTCTGGAATTAATATAAATATTGAACTCCTCTAGTTGAGAGTGTGTCCCAGAAAACAGAAAAAATACATCATCAATATATCTGAACCAACACTTCAAAAAAATGGAGAAGGGGTTGTTATTATATACAAAGTCTTCTTCAAACTTTCCCATAAAGAGGTTTGCATAATTAGGGGAACATGGACTACCCATAGAAACTCCCTGGCATTGAAGATAGTAAGAATTCTCAAATTTAAAATAATTGCTATTAAGGATCAATCTTGACAAATCAACCAAAAAGTCAGTCGGGGGCTGAAGCGTCGATCTTCTATTCAAAAAATGTGTTAGAGCTTGTAAGCCCTCCACATGAGGAACATTAGTGTATAGACTGTTGACATCCATGGTACATAAGAATACATTCTCATCAGTGAGCTGTACAGCACCTAACCTATTCAAAAAGTCAGTGGTGTCTTTCAAATAAGAAGGAAGATCAGATACCAACACTTTAATGTGTCTGTCAAGATATTGAGAAATAGGCTCAGTAAGAGATTGTGTGCCAGCCACAATAGGCCTACCAGGCACTGGCTCAACACAGCTCTTATGGATTTTAGGTAAAGTATAGAACACAGGTCGCACAGGGTGCTTCTGTAACAAGAATTTGAATTCGTTTTGGCTGATAAGAGAATTAGCAAGGGCTGTACTAAGAAAATGCTCAACATTCTGAAAAAATTTAAGTGTGGGGTCACCCATTAGGGGAGTATAAAAATCTGTATTACCAAGTTGTCTCAAGATCTCTGTTGTGTACGCTTCTTTAGTCTGGATGACAACAGCGCCCCCTTTGTCGGCATGTTTTATAACAATAGTCGAATCAGTAGAAAGTGCACGTAATGCTTTCTTTTCTTGCAACTCTATATTAGAATAGAGTCTCATTTTATTTTTGTACAAGTGTACCTTTGTAGCTACATCCTCTTCAACCAGTCGGCAAAAGGTGGCCACGGAGGGGTTCAGGGCAGGCGGAACAAAAGTACTTTTAGCCCTCAGGCCTGGTTCAGACGTGGAAATAGGAACAGTCTGTGAAGGATTCAAACAAGGACGTGAGTGGGGGGCTCCCTTATCAAAGAAAGCACGTAGTTTAATGTTTCTCAAAAATTTAAACATTTCAATCCTAGTTCTAAAAGAATCAGCTTTAGCAGAGGGAATAAAGGATAAACCTTTTGAGAGGATGGATGCTTCTTGTGGAGACAGGGACCTGCTGGATAGGTTGATCACGTTTTCGCCCTCTGCCGTCGATTCCCTCTCCCTCTGCCGGTGCTGGCGGTGTCGCTTGCCTCCTCTTCGGGTTGGGCGGCGTTTGAGGCCCATATTCTGGTCTGGTACCTGCGTTGTGGGGGTACGCCTAAAAAAGGCTGCCGTCTGGAGCCCCTCATTGGCCCGTCGCTCCCCGAATCCTCCGTGGACAGCCCGTTATAAGCTGTGTGTTCTTCTCGTCTGCGTCGGTATCTCTGATAAGAACCTGAGCCGTCTGATGACAACCAGGAATAGACACGTTTGTTCTTATAGTCAAGGGTGTCTCTGCGATATTTGTTAAGCTTCACTTCCATGACCTGCTTCTCATATGTGTCTTTCAAAGTCATACATGTTGTTTCAATCTCTTTGAGCTGTTGCACGTCGATCTTGTTGGTCATCTCTTTCTTCAGATCCATGATCTCTTTTCTAGTTGTGGACAGTTCAGCGTCAACATGCTTAATGACAGTGCACACAGTGTCATACAGTGTCATACAGTGTGGTGAAAAGAGGGAAAGAGAGGAAATTAAAACTTATTATAGTTATATAGGATTTATAGTTAGAAAGAGTGCTAAAAAAGAGAGTTTTTTTTTTTTTTTTTTTTTTTTTTTTTTTGAAAAAATCCATAGATAAGCCGCACCGTTATATAAGCCGCAGGGGCCAAAAAAGGCCAAAAAACGGGAAAAAAGGTGCGGCTTATAGTCCGGAATTTACGGTATATATATATATATATATACCGTAAATTCCGGACTATAAGACGCACCGGTCTATAAGCCGCGGGACCAAAATTGACTATTTTTTTCTTCTATAAGCCGCACCGGTCTATAAGCCGCGGGTGTTTTGATGTTTAATTACCATATGAAAGGGTTCGTGCACAGAGAGGAATGTCGGGAAAGCGATGGCTGTTTGGGGAAGCTCCCATTTATTAACATTTCAACAAAACAAAACAAAAGTCAGGTCACTAATCCCCAGACAAAATCACACAACAATAGGCTATATGTGCAGCAAACCTGTAACCAGAGAAGTCAAGTCACTAATCCTGGTCTTCCTCTTCTTCCTGCGTACTGAAACCACCAAAGTCCTCATCTTCAGTGTCGGAAACGAACAGGTTCAGGGTGGCTTCGTCAACCACTCTCCTCTCTCCTTCATTGTCACTCAAAACCAACGAACTCCTCTTCATCACTGTCGGCATCGAACAGCCTCTGAAGCCTCTGACGGCCCTCAGCGCCAGCTGTGGCGGCGTCATTCTCTTCATCCCGCAGCAGTCCAGCGTTTTGGAACCCGTTGGTGATTGTGGATGTTTTCACACTCCTATAATATTCCGTGCTGAGACAGTTCCTCCTGCTGCACCGTCCAACGCCTCACCATTGACTCATCGATGCCCAGGTTACGCGCGGCTGCTCTGTTTCCCTCTTTTAATGCGAGATTGACTGCTTTCAACTTGAAAGCTGCCTCGTGTGAATTTCTGCGTACCTTCCCCATGGTAAGTGAGAGTGTTGCTTCTACTGCTCGTTCTCATGCTGTCGAGAACGAGCAAAGCTTTTTTTTGGTGAAAGAATCCTCCAGGGCGCTTCTTGTTAACAGTCCGAGTGAGTGGCAGGTCGAACGTCAAAGGCACTTCATCCATATTTATGATCTGCTCCGGTTCGATGGAATATTCCTTGATCTTCCTTTGTGTGAATTCGCCGAAGTTTGTGATTTTCTCCTGGTAGTCGGGGGAGGGAGTTGATGGCCGAGTGGCCGTTTGCTTACCGTAATTACCATATGTAAGTGGTCACGCACAGAGGGGATTGTCGGGATGGCTGTTTGAGGAAGCTCCCATTTACCGTATTACCGTAACATTTCAACAAAACAACATAACACAACACCACCGTTGTTTATTTTTTACAGTGCACACAGTGTCCGCGGTGTGGTGAAAAGAGGGCAAGAGAGGAAATTAAAACAGAAGTGGATTTATAGTTAGAAAGAGTGCTAAAAAAGAGAGATTTTATTTGTATTTTTTTTTTTTTTTCTGAAAAAATCCATAGATAAGACGCACCGTTATATAAGCCGCAGGGGCCAAAAAACGGGAAAAAAGCCGCGGCTTATAGTCCGGAATTTACGGTATATATATATATATATATATATATATATATACGGTATATAAGAATATCGGCAATCAGCCGAAATATCGGCAATCAGCCGATCGCATATTTGAGGTCAAAATCACCCGATACAGAAGTGCCAACCTGCAGGTTGGTTGTATGTAATATGGCTGGCTGCCTTGTCTCAGTTCAACACAATTCCCCAGGATAGCATCAGAGAGGAAGTGTGCAAATCATTTGAAAAGCATTCATATTCTTCCTGCTTGCTCGCGGGGCTGATCAAATATTAAAGACAACATGATTCACCCCGGCACTCCGTCACTCTCCCAGGGTTTTTAATCAATGCCTGAGCTGCAGATTGCCGGGGAAGGTCAAGGACTCCTATCATTAGTAATGTCAGAGAGAAACCCCACTAATGTCAGAGAGAAACCCCGCTAATGGGAGGTAATGAAAGACTCGACTGTCCCACTCTGATATTCTCATCTCCATGACACACCACTCCGTTACAGAGTCGAACACCGCCTCTCATCCCATTGGCAGTTGGCAGACACTCTTCATCAGCTCCGACACCACCCCCACGCCCCAAAACACAGACAACACAGGATTATCTATGTCTTTCTGTAGGCTACTGTTCAAATGCCAAGCTGAAAATGACCACTTTTAATAGCTTTAATAGAATATTTGCTTTAGAGCACGGGCTCCCAAACCTAAGAATGCCACGGCCCACTTTGAAATGTGAAAATCTTCCGTGGCCCACCCAACCCTTTAATCATAACTCTGATGATCACAAACACACACACACACACACACACATACACACACACACACACACACACACACACACACACACACACACACAAACACACACACCTCCATGCCAAATTGCAGCCTTCTAGGGCGAAAACTCTTTTGTGAAAACCTTTTTTTTTTTTTTTCTTTTATCAATTTTGTATTGGTATTTTCATTCAATAAAAACAAAACAAAACAAGGAAAGAATGTGGTTATATCAACATCAAACCAAAGAGAGGAGTTTAAACATATCTTCTCGAATTGGGAAAAACGAGATAAGAACACCAAACACTGGCTTATTATTCTCCCCTGGATCAATACAGATGACCAAATAAACATTGATAAGCAAGAATAAATGAGAAAATGGAAGGGCAAGGGAAGTTTAACCAAAAAAATGCAAATACAAATTTGTTAAATGAAGTGAAAAACTTTTTGTGGAACAACCAACCAACCAACAGAGTGACTTATAGAGCTGCTGCCCACAGTGAAAAAATTAATTTGGATTTTTTTTTAATAAAAATAATTTAATATGGCCCCTAAGTAGGTAACAGTGTAAAATGTGGAATCCAGATAGCGCGGTGTTAATGCAGGCAGGGGTTATGGTAACATGTGAGTCATGGCTGAGTGGATTGATCCTCAGATGGAATGCGTAATAATGATAATAGGCTGGAGGCTTTCTCCAGGTTCCCACTTCCCACCTGACACCGGCAGCCATTAACCCCCGCCTCCCTGTTCAACCACCCTCTCCGTTTTCCCCACACCGTCCTAATCTGTGATTCATATTGGCTTAGCGAGCCTGGCAGACAGCACCCTGACACCCCTGGCACCCTACAGCTATAATAGGGTGGCAGACGGCCAACACACGCTGAGTGATAATAAAATAACACAGAACAAGAGGATTTTTCTGCTTTAGACCTTCATTTCCGAGAGGTGTTTTCTAGAGACAGATTGCCCCGAGGTAATGGTTGTGATGACAAATGTGTGTTTATGTTAGCAAACTCAGACACTTATAATATAGCAGACAGAATATATATAATAATATATATATATATATAATAATATAGAATAATATAGAATGTAGCAGACCGATGATGAAAGGTCGGACTCGTATTAAAGCTGCACTATTTCTGATGTAAAAATAGATCCTTCTTATCAGGCTAAATCACACAAAGTGGGGCAGCAACCGAGAAGAGCCTCACGTCCAAACTAATTGAGAGGCCGTAGACGGACCCTTTGTGTCCAGATGACCTTCTGGTGATGGTATGGAGGACACATAGTGGGACATCTTCACACCAGAAGTGAGAAACAAACCCAAGTGCCTCCTAAACAGCAGTGAGTCCGCGCGCCGTCCAGAGACCAAAGACGACTCACCAAATAGCCAGATTGATCGGTCGGCCGATTGATGGCATTTTTGCAGCCATTTTGAGATCATCGGCATCAGCCCATGCCTGGCTGATAAACAAAACCATGTCTGCGCTGTCTGCTTTTTTTTTTTTTTTTTCAATAATATTTTTATTCAATTTTTAAATTTTACAATTCAAGACAACGACAAAAACAAAAAAGACAGGGCAGCTCAGACACTTCACAAGTTAGCAAAAACATAGATGTGGATAACAGTAAAGGAAAGGATGGACAAATGAATGAGAATACAATAAAATAAATTAAATTAAATTAGATGTACAAGGCAAAAAGGCAAGAATCAGGTTCGCTGTCTGCTTTTAACTGGGACAGGGACTAAAAACAAAGAGATGCTGCTGCTGTGCTGTGCTGTGTGCACTACACTGCATGTACACAAAATATAGAGATGTTTGCCAGGCCTACAGGAAGCTGACACAACCCTGAGCAAGTATCTGAAATGCTCAATCTGATACGCATACAAGTTTATTTGTAGAGCACATTTCATACGCAGAGGCAATTCAAGAGTGCTTTACAAATTACGTCATCAGTGGCCTACAGTTGACTGACATCATCCTACAGTTGACTGACATCACTGATATCACCCTACAGTTTTTAAATAAATATTTTTTTCCCGATTTTTTTATACCATTTTTATCCCCCATTATTAGTGCTACCGTAATTTAAATTTATTTATCCTGGTTGCTGCTCCACCCTCTGCCGATCTGGGGAGAGCCGAAAACTGGCTCCATGCTTCCTCCGAGACATGGGCAGTTAGCCAGCCACTTCTTTTCACCTGACAGGGGAAGCTTCACCGGTAGGACATAGCACGTGGGAGGATCACGCTATTCCAACGAGTTCCCCTCCCTCCGAACAGGCGCCCTTAACGACCAGAGGAGGCACACCACATCAGCAACCAGGATATTGCATGTTTTGGTGAGGGGTTCCTATATGAAGGAAAACCCCCCAGGGGGCACAGGGAGAACATGCAAACTCCACACAGAAAGGCCCTTTTGACAACCCCACCCGGGCGGTGGGCACTCGAGGACATGCGGACGGGCACGCATTCCTTCAGCGCTCACAGCGTCCCAGGTGGGAATCGAACCCAGGACCTTCTAGCTGTGAGGCGACAGCGCTTACCACTGCACCACCATGGCCCCCCTATATCACCCTACAGTTGACTGACATCACCCTACAGTTGACTCACATCGCCCTACGTTTGACTGACATCGCCCTATGGTTGACTGACATCGCCCTACGGTTGACTGACATCGCCCTACAGTTGACTTGACATCACCCTACAGTTGACTTGACATGACCCTACAGTTGACTGACATCGCCCTACAGTTGACTCACATCGCCCTACGTTTGACTGACATCGCCCTATGGTTGACTGACATCGCCCTATGGTTGACTGACATCGCCCTACGGTTGACTGACATCGCCCTACGGTTGACTGATATCGCCCTACGGTTGACTGACATCGCCCTACGGTTGACTGACATCACCCTACGGTTGACTGACATCGCCCTACTCTTGACTGACATCGCCCTACAGGGTTCCTCCTCCACCTGTTGAATTCAAACACGTATCAGTTGCTGCCTACTGGAGCTGCCAACATGCAAAGTTGACAAAAAAAAAGGTGCAGCAGCTTGAACTACAACTAGATAGCAGTTAGAAATGGAGAGTGCGGGGGGTTGTGTGAATGAAAGTATATACAGTGTATCATGACTCAAGCTCGTGGTATGTAAATGAGGACTGACTCAGGGGAAAGTCATTTCTTATTCCTGGCAGAGAGTCAGATATGCCGCGCACCTATAGAATTATGCTCCGTATTTCCAAACATATCGCTGATGAGAGAGAGTTTTGCCTCTTTGCTTTATTTAATTACTTACACTTAACCGGTGTGAGATGGGCCTGGTGTACAGTAGTGGGTGGGTGGGAGGATGCATGGATGGATGGAACTGTGCGGTGATAAGAAAAAGGAGTGGGTTCAGTTAACCACAATGAAGAAGGCTATGAGCTTCTTATCTGTGAGCCTGTGATTACAGCAGTGTAGCAGAACATACGCCTCTTCACATCATATGGTAATACAGGCAGACACACACACACACACAGACACACACACACACACACACACACACACACACACACACACACACACACACGCACACACACACACGGATGAATACGTGCACTCATAAAGAAGTGACAAAATACTGTACATTCCAACAGTGTGCATATCTCTGTGGCTCCTATTCATTTACAAATCAATAGGGATGTCACAATATATCGCGATATCACAACGTGACAATGTGTATCGTTGAGATGAAATCTCATATCGTGAGAAAAAGAAGCTGAACATGGTGGCACTGATCCGCATCTGATTGCATTGCTCGCTCTCCTTTTCATTGCTTTGTTTGAACAGACGAGGGACGTTACAGACACGGAGGATGAAAATGGTGAAATGACTCAAATTAGCGTGGAGGATGCCCCCTCAACTTACAAATCGATCGCAAAAAAATATTGTTAAAATATTGTATCGTTATCGTGAACCCAATATCGTGTATCGTATCGTATCGTGAACTGAGTGTATCGTGACACCCCTACAAATCAATGACCTCTCTCTCTCTGTTTCTCTGTCTGTCTGTCTGTCTGTCTCTCTGTCTCTCTGTCTGTCTCTCTGTCTATCTGTCTGTCTGTCTGTCTGTCTCTCTATCTGTCTGTCTCTCTGTCTCTCTCTCTCTCTCTCTCTCTCTCTCACAGGCTCTTGCCATGGGGATGATGACAGAGTATTATCACTATATCTTCACCACACTGGTAAGTAGAGAGGAGCTGTGCTGCAGAGTACTGTACTTTGTCATCAGGTCAAACTCAGAGCTCCAGATCCACATGAAGATGTGTTGCTGTGCACAACAATGAGCCATCACCGCTCTATTAACCCATTGATACCTGATGCAGCATTTGCGTGGTATATCCCTCATTTGTGTGCGTAGCCCTTTAAGACCCGGTTTGCGGTCTTAAAGGGATACACACAAATGCTGCGTCGGGTATCAATGGGTTAAAGGGGTATAGTGATTTGTATGAGGTACTTGCAGACAGTCAGTGTACTACATGCAGTGGAATGCAGCCGGTGCGGCCCCATTTTGGAGAAATCAGGCAAATAGAGCAAATAGAAAATGTAAAAAATGTAAACAACGACAACAACAACAACAACAACAACAGAGAAAATACATAAATGCTTCCTACTGCTCACCTGGTGTAATCCAAGTCTCCACAAGCCCTGAGATGCCAAGTTGACTTGAAAAGATGAAAAGAGAGAAGTGAGCTCTAGTTCACTACAGGTATATCTATCGTCGTCATGTTACTGTTGGGCAGTGAATGCGTGCCCTCAGTTCGTGTGTGTGTGTGTGTGTGTGTGTGTGTGTGTGTGTGTGTGTGTGTGTGTGTGGTCTCATAGTGGCGCTTCAAAATCGCATCGCACTTCACAATGAGACATTACTGCCCGTGGGAACAAGTGTCTCTCTACTCTTGATTAAAATTAGCCTCAAACATTGACTTGCACTCAAGGATGAACTGATTAGATGTTGGTGGTCAAAGGTCATAGTTCAAGGTCACTGTGACCTCACGAACGCCATTCCCTAGTTCATTAACGCAATATCTAAGGAATGCCTCGACAGAATTTCTTCGAATTTGGCTGAAACGTCGACTTGGAGGCAAGGATGAACTGATTAGCTTTTGGTGGTCAAAGGTCAAAGGTCAAGGTCACTGTGACCTCACGAACCCCATTTTCAAGCTCGTTAACGTGATATCTCAGGGAACGCCTTGACAGAATTTCATCAAATTTGCCTCAAACGTCCACTTGGACTCAAGGATGAACTGATTACATTTTGGTGGTCAAAGGTAAAGGTCACTGTGAGCCCACAAACACCATTTTCGAGCTCGGTAGGTAACGCCATATCTCAGTAACACCTTGAAGAAATATCTTCACATTTGGCTCAAACATCAAAGTCTCGACAGACATGGATGTCGGAGGCATACAGTATATCCACTGTGCGGCCGTTCTACTTCTATATTCTTGACTGTTTGGTTATTCATTTTATATAATGTGTACCGTAAATTCCGGACTATAAGCCGCACCTGTGTATAAGCCGCACCTGCAAAGTTGACAATTTTTTTCTTATATAAGCCGCACCGGACTATAAGCCGCGGGTGTTTTAATGCTATTTTTTTTTTTTTTTTTTTTTTTTTTTTAATTGTGTTTTAATGTTTAATTACCATATGTAAGGGTTCATGCACAGAGGGGATTGTCGGGAAAGAGATGGCTGTTTGAGGAAGCTCCCGTTTATTAACATTTCAACAAAACAACATAACACAACACCACCTGTGTTGTTTTTTACAGTGCACACAGTGTCATACAGTGTCATACAGTGTGGTGAAAAGAGGGCAAGAGAGGAAATTAAAACTTATTATAGTTATATAGGATTTATAGTTAGAAAGAGTGCTAAAAAAGAGAGATTTCTTTTTTTTTTTTTTTTTTTTTTTGAAAAAATCCATAGATAAGCCGCACCGTTATATAAGCCGCAGGGGCCAAAAAAGGGAAAAAAGGTGCGGCTTATAGTCCGGAATTTACGGTAATTGTATGTCCTGTTTTTTAAGACCAGGGACCGCACTTTTGCATGTGCATAGCCCTTGGATTACTGCTGTCTTTTTATCCATAATCAATTCAATCAATCAATCAATTAAGCGATCTGCGGCCGTTGTTTACATCATGTTGCTGTGCAGCATGTCGAGGAGGCGGGGACAAAGCGAACAAACACCAATAGAAACTCTCCGTTTCTCATCCAGTGGGAACACGACAGAGCAGTTCACCTGTTGTAGAGAGTAGGGCTGGGTATCGTTCAAAATTTTTCGATATCGATACCGTTTCGATACTTGGATTTCGATACCGGTTCCTGAACGATACTTTTTTCGATACCAATTTTTAGAAAAATCCATTTTAACAAAAATAAAACTGCATTACACATTGAAATTATTTTACAAATCTTTAGTTTTCCCCCCATCTTAAGTTTTACAGCAGAAAAAAATAAAACCTACTGTATTTAACATAACTTTAAGTTCTCTAAACGTATTGCCGTCCCTACAAAAAATATTGGAGTACTACAAAGGAAAGAAATGTAGCTAAAACAAATAAATCAGTGGAATAGTTTTCAGTGCAAAACAGAGAGTTGCAAATCAGGGTTTAATACCCACTGATGCAACAGAACGCTATTCTTGTCCAAACTGATGAGATGGCTCCACTTCATGCATGGAAGACTAGTTGAGCATTGACTAGCCTATCAATATAGCCTTATATGCCACAAAGTGAATCGCATTTATATTCAACAAACTATCATGACATCAGCGTTTGTTAACGAGTTGCTAAAAATACATGGGCGATAACTGCCCGCTTGCATATAACGCTAATTAATTAAACATTAACGCTAGCGTTGCAGATCAGTGTGCTCACTGCTGCAACAGAACGTCATTCTTGTCAAATCTGACGAGACAGCTCAACTTCACTGACTAGCCAATCAATATAAATGAATCGCATTTACATTTAACAAACTATCATGACATCAGCGTTTGTTAACGAGTTGCTAAAAATACACAATGCCCGCTTGCGCATAACGTTACGGCGGCAATTAATTAAACGATCTAATGCTACAACTCACAGCCAGATGCATGGATTTGTCAGACTGAGGGATCTGATAACCGCTAACTTGCGGTAAGCTGAGCTGACCCACCTCTCAATTATTTCTCTTGTCTGTGGAAACCAGTCCGTGTTGTTTCTGTTTCTTTTCCTGCTTTTCATCATCTTCGCCATATGGTACTCCAGGATAGGAGTAGCTTGAGTGGCTAACTTCTTGTATACTATCCGCACCGCACGCCTGGCTCACAGTCACAACAAACACACCGGCTGTGGGCGTAACGTTTCCTGCATGCCTCTACATGACAGCCAATCACCAGCCGTATTAGAGCGCGGCGTGCAAGCATGTCGCATGCTTATAGGCTCAATGACGCTGTTTTGTTTTGGTATCGAAAATTGGTATCGATTGACAAGGGAGGCTTCGATACCCCTTAGTATCGATGTTTCCATTTCGGTGCCAAGTAAGTATCGAAACTCGATACCCAGCCCTAGTAGAGAGCCAATTTCATGTGAGCGGAGAAGCAGCAATTAATTGAAAAAAGAAATAGTATCCGCCTGCAGACCCAGGGGGACCTCAGACATGCCAGAGGCTTGAGGAGCCCCTCAGTGTTTCCCATACGTAAAGGATTTTTATTTTGTTTTATTTTTACAGTGCACCTGAACGCAACATGCAAGATACCCGCTGAATAAGTGTCCAAATGTTCATGTCATTCTGGCCAATACTTCTGTTATAGCATTTCAGTCTGGAATATGGAATATCTTTCAACAATCTATGATTTAGCTGCTAAATTGTCAAATACCGCCATCTGCTCGCTACCCAGGCCCTTATGTATGTACTTAACCTAACTAACTTAACCTAACTAACTATCCGGTGTGCACAACATTGTCAGCCTAAACTCCGGCTGACACCCCAAAAACCTACAATCCGCTACAGAAAAATGTATATTGTTTGTTTATTAACTGGCCCCTCGCCTTCTATCATTTCACAAAAGTGGCAAAGCAAGTTGAGTATCCCTGACCTATAGGGAGACATTTAGTTTGTCATTGTAAACCCACAGCACAGTAATGATGACGTGTTCTTCATAGATCTAGCCTTTTAATTTTGCTCTTAAGCTTTCTCAAAGTACACCAAATTTATGCATTTTACTTTAAATTATAAAAAGAAAATCTTGCGGGGGGGCATGCCCCCGCAACCCCCTAGGGGGTCTGCGGTCCCCCACCACAAATACTCAAAATCCTGTGGGAAACACTGCCCCTGCGTGTCATTTTCCCTGTCTGCAGGTGGATACTACTTGGAAAAAGTGGTGGGGACAATTTTAGTTCATCAGAAAAGTGGGAGGCACATGTCCCCCGCATACCCTCAGATGTTTTTAACAAACAGCTGTTAATCTTGTCTCAACGGCTTTTTATTGTGTATGTGTACTGTGACTGTAACGGTTGCTGTCTGTTATTGTTTCTTGCTATCTGTTCTGTTACTGCTGTCTGTATGTGTCGCTCTGGTGGCAAATGATTTCCCCCATTGGGGATTAATAAAGTTTTCTAATCTAATCTAATCAAAATTGAATGAGCGACAGATCGTAGCACCAATGAGAGAGTGGTTCTTCAACAGAGTCAACAGAGTCAGGTTGGTTGGGTGCACCTGAGCGCTAAAGTCATAACTGATTGGTGCCCCCTGGATTTCGGGGGAACTGGCCACGATTTCGACACCAGTTTGGAGCGAGCGATGTCCCAGACCCAGAGGGAGAACTGCAGCATGCAGTAGCCTAATGTAGTGTATCAGCAGCGTAAGGGGTCATGGGTCTGGCATAGAGACTACATTGCTAGTAGTCTTTCACAATAGTAGTGTCAGCTAAGAACAGGGATCTAAACTCTGAGGCCTACAAAATAACCCTTCAGCCGGAGGCAGAACTCGCCATCTTCGGCTGCTCGGAATCCTCTCTGGACTTCCCTACAGCTGTGGAGCAATCTCTGACACAGGGGACAATTGTTGTCAAGAAACTCATTCTGCAGAAATGGAAGTCCCCCTCTCCACCCTCTTTTCAGTTGTGGTTGGCGGACATGATCTCTTATTTATATATATATATATATATATATATATATATATATATACAGTATATATATATAGCGGCAGGAGGCTATTCCTCCTCCTCCTCCTCCTCTTACACGTATTCAGCGGGTATCTTGCATGTTGAGTTCAGGTGCACTGTAAAAAAAAAAAATTATTATTGATTAGTGATTATTATTACGGTATTTATTTATTTTGCAATTCCATCGCGGGCCAGGGGCACCCACGGGCCGCATGCATCCCACGGGCCGTATTTTGCCCATGTGTGGCCTAGAGCATTGATGCCTTCACCATCCTGGGGAGTGGTGGGACATGCCCTCGCCATCCTGGGAGAACACACACACACTTATGATGATGTCATCCGTGATGTCACTTGAGCAATTGTGCATTGTGACATCATTGATGATGTCATCAGTGATGTCTATGTCTATCACTGATGTCTATGTCTATCACTGATGATGCCATCAGGGTGATGTCTACTAATAATAATGTCAACTAATTGTGGCCCTTAAGGCATTACATGGTCAAAAGGTTTATACTGATATACTATACCCCCAACGCTAAGCTAATGGTAATACCCCCCATTTAAATTTAACTATAATATAATACAAGCATAATAATTAACCCTGCAGTTATAGATCGATTAGCATGGCGAACCGGGAAGCTAACGTTAGCATAACGATTGGTTAGCCATGGTAAATGCAGTGTAGGAGGTATTAATATTAGTTTAGAAACTGTTTTGAGTCTGTGATATTAATGTGTTTCGTTGTGATTATGTTACCATGTCTGTTGAGTAATCCTATTTGTGTTTAGTGTTAAGCTATAAGTAAAAACTGTAATGCTATCTGTACTGTTATCTGTAACACTGGATTAGCCTGCAGGTTGAAATGGCTAGGAAGTGGGTTATATCACAGACAGCATGTATCATAGACAACAGGGCATTAGTTAAGGAAGTAGTTTAGCTGGTAAATATAGTTTAAGATGTAAGATGGGATAATATGGGTTTGAATAATTAATTTAATTTAACTAAATAAGATACGTTTATGGGAGATAAGATAATGTTTATTTGTTTATTACCGAATATGTTTATTTGCCAAGTGAAAATGTTTTATAATATGTTGTTTAAAGGAGAATACAAGGTGCAGGTTAAACAAGTAAATGTTATGACTATGATTGAAATAAGTCAACTGAATAGGATTCTGAGTTTATGAATAGAACTAGACCGGAAGTCAGAGACCGGAAGTCAAAGTGCTTACACTGTATGGTAAACGAGTGACAGAAGCTAACTGATATCTGACAAATGCTTTATGTTTATACAGATCTTGGATGACAAAAATAAATGAAATGTGTTGCACCAGTTTGGACTCCTCGTTCCACTCTGTACCTGTAACATAATCAATGCTGATGCTGTATGCTAATAGATAGAGTGTGGATAATACAGTAGCCTACATGCTTTGAATCCCTTAGTTTGAGCTATTATGCAGTGTTCTAAGCAGACTGGATGGCATGCGTCAGATGATAGAACGCTCATCAAGTCTCAAGAGACTTGAGACTTGACTTGGACTCTAGCTAAAAGACTTGAGACTTGACTTGGACTCTAGCTAAAAGACTTGAGACTTGACTTGGACTCTAGCTAAAAGACTTGAGACTTGACTTGGACTCTAGCTAAAAGACTTGAGACTTGACTTGGACTCTAGCTAAAAGACTTGAGACTTGACTTGGACTCTAGCTAAAAGACTTGAGACTTGACTTGGACTCTAGCTAAAAGACTTGAGAATTGACTTGGACTTGCAAAAAATGACGTGAGCATCTCTGTCAGTGCCCGGCCACGACCCATCGATGCATTTTGAGGAGGCTGGCTGCGTTATGAGTTAGGATCCAAATGCTGTCTCTCTCTCCGCTCTGCCTGTCCCCTGTCCATTTATCTGTTTGTTTATTTTTTTAATATCAAATTCCTTTGAAAATGAATTCTTGTTTTTGCGTTTCATCATGACGGCAGAATAGGGGATCATTCTCAGTTTGAAGTGACAGATCCAAACGAGTGTTCCGTGTGCCACAATTTATGTGCCATAATTAAATATCCCTCAGTGTTTTCAGGGAGATGAAAGGTAAAATGCAAACAGGAGTAAAGCAGTGGAGGGAGGAGCAGACAGTGGAGGGAGGAGCAGACAGTGGAGGGAGGAGCAGACAGTGAGGAGCAGACAGTGGAGGTAGGGACAGTGGAGGGAGGAGCAGACAGTGGAGGTAGGATCAGACAGTGGAGGTAGGGACAGTGGAGGGAGGAGCAGACAGTGGAGGTAGGATCAGACAGTGGAGGTAGGGACAGTGGAGGGAGGACACGGTGGTTCAGTGGTTAGTGCTGTTGCCTCACAGCAAGAAGGTCCCGGGTTTGAACCCCGGTCCGTCCCAGGTCCCTTCTGTGTGGAGTTTGCATGTTCTCCCCGTGTTCGTGTGGGTTTTCTCCGGGTGCTCCGGTTTCCTCCCACCATCAAAGACATGTATGTTAGGGTTAATACTCCTGTCAGTGCCCCTGACCAAGGTGCTGGTAAAAGAACTGGAGTTGGTCCCCGGGCGCTGCACTGAGGCTGTCCACTGCTCCTAGTTCTAGGAAGGTTCCTAGTAGAGGATGGGTCAAATGCAGAGGATGAATTTCCCCAAGGGGATAAATAAAGGATAACTTAACTTAACAGGAGCAGACAGTGAAGGTATAGGGACTGAATGAATGAATTAATTTATTTGACACGTCTTAAATGCCACAGGTATACGTTTCATCAGCTCAAAGGAGGCAAAATAAATAAGCATACACGAAAGCATATGTACAAGCCGTCAAGGATAACACAAAAAAGCCCAGGGCTTATTTCCATTGTGGTCCTTTGGTGTAAAAAGATAGAGTTGAAAATATACAAGAATACAGATCAATTAAGAACTAAAAAGCAATCTAAAATATACAAGAATACAGATCAATTAAGAACTACATCCCTTTTATGTGCCTCCACTGCCTTGATGCGTCATCCTGCTCAGTAACTCAGTCTAAATATAACAGAGGTGTTGCTAACTAAATATAACATTCTGGTGTATGTCCCTTGTCCCAGGATCTGTTTGCGCTGGACGTTGAGCCGTACCGATACAGTGGGGTGAACATGACGGGCTTTAGGATCCTGAACACGGAGAACAGCCAGGTGGCTTCTATCATAGAGAAGTGGTCCATGGAGCGACTGCAGGCTCCCCCCAAACCTGACTCTGGTCTACTGGACGGCTTCATGACCGTGAGTCACACCTTCACAATGAATGAATGAATGAATGAATCCATTCCTCAGGCCATGTACAGCTATACTGTCACAACACCATTTCAAGGCTGCGGTTTCTGCATGTGTGCATTGTTTAAAGGAATACATCAAGTTCATACATGTGTCCTTTAGATCTCCATACTAAGACTTTAGACATACAGTACAATATGTTGAGAGTAATAGTAGGCCACTGTCTGGCAGTTTTGTGTAGGCACAAATCCTATACTCTTTTTTTTTATATATATATTTTATTTTACAATTTTCAGAACAAAAACAGGCTCAGACAAAACAACAAAACAAAAACAAGCAAAAAAATATATATCAACATTTCAATGTTACAGCGTTGTGCTATCAGCCACATCAAGTGCTTATTGTGCTTGTAAGAGATGTGCGTGGGATCCCATGCAAGGGGTCCATGAAAAGTCAGCTGGGAAAGTCACTTGTTGCTTTCAACCTCGTCTAAGTAGGCCAGAAATGGGTCCCAGATAGCAGAGAATTTCACAAGAGAATTGGTCCTCAGGAACCGGAGTCTCTCCATACGTATAACCGAAAACATGTCCGTCAGCCACAGCTTAAAATAAGGTGGAGAGGACTTCCACTCCTTCAGAATGAGTCTCTTGGCGACAGTCATCCACAAATCCTATACTCTTGTGTAGGAGATTTGTCAAATGGACATGACATGAGAATGTGGCGTTGCATGGGAGACTGTGTACAGCTACAAATCACTGCTCAGTGGATGAAAATATGGTTGTTCACCTGAAATAGTTCCAAAAATAAACCTGCCTACATCAGCTATTGAGTTTTTTTATTTATTTTTTATTTTATTTATTTTTTATTTTGCCTTTATTTATACGGGGAAGGCTCTTGAGAGCAAGCTCTCATTTTCAAGAGCGCCCTGTTACAAGCAACATATACAAGGGTTTACAGACAGACAAGATAAGAGCAATAAGAAGGGATGATCACAAATCAGCTAAAACATGTGTATTCCTCGTGCAGCGTGCTCTCGAGGAGAACTCTAAATGAGTCCAGAGAGATCCATTTCTCCAGCTTTAGAGTGTCCTGGAGCATATTCCACTTGTTAGGGGAATAAAATGAGAAAGCAGTCTTTGCTTGTTCGGATCTCACCCGTGGAATACGCAGCCTGAGGTGAGATCGCGAGCGTGTACAATAACTGGTGTTAATGTGATTAAGAAGTGCAGACAGATACAGTGGAAGCTGACCAATCAAGGCTTTGTAAATAAATAAGAGGCAGTGCTGTTCTCTTCTAGCTGTCAGAGAGGAGCCAGCTCACTTTTTCATACAAAATACAATGATAAGTAAGGAAACAGTCACCCGTTATGAAGCGCAGGGCGCTGTGATACACAGTGTCAAGCGACTTCAAAGCAGTTGATGAGGCATGTATACTGTATATACTAGGGCTGTGAATCTTCATTGGCCTCACGATTCGATTCAATTACGATTCAGAGGGCTACGATTCGATTCGATTACGATTATCGATGCATCTCGATGCATCTTAAATCGATGCATCACTTTTTTTCCGCAATACATGATTTATTTTTTCTCACTTTCTTTTTTCTCACTGTGTGGCTACTTTTAAAATAAAAGTGCATTTGGAATTGCATTGTATTATGCTCCATAATTAAAATAAACAACTGCATGTACTTCCATTATATTTTATTTGATTATTATTAAAAACAAATACGGTAATAATAATAATAATTTAATAATCGATTTTTGACATTTGTGAATTGATGCAGAATCGTGCACGTCCGCATCGCGATGCATCTTATAATCGATTATTTTTGACACCCCTAATATATACAATATCTCCATAATCAAAAACAGACAGTATTAGAGGGGCGGCTTTAGCTCAGGAGGTAGAGCGGGTCGGCCAATGACACAAGGGTTGGCGGCTCGATCCCCGCTCCCTCCCAGCTGCTGTCGTTGTGTCCTTGGGCAAGACACTTAACCCTCCTTGCTCCCGATGGTGTGTAGGCACCCTGCGTGGCAGCCTGCCGCCATTGGTGTATGAATGGGTGAATGTAAAACTATCTACTGATTGTAAAGCGCTTTGGATAAAAGCGCTATATAAATGCAGACCATTTACCATTTACCATTTACCATTTAGAGATTGAACAATCGATCTTCTAGAGCAGAATGAAAAACAAGATTTATTTATTTCTATATTTCTATGTGTGTGTGTTTGGGTGGGATCGTGTGCACGAGGTAGGTGCCACACGTAAAGTGAGTCAAGGTAAAGGCCTATAGCTAATTTCATCTTTCATAACAAATGTACGTCGGTGGATTTTTATATAACTCGCCCGTTTAGAGTAAAATAGACGATAGAAAAGTGTTGTGAACATAGGGTGATTTAAATCATCTTATGTGGAAACCTCTGCTACAGACCTTTGCTGTACACCCCTTTCTGTCAAAAGGAGAACATACAAGGTGTGGTATTGCATCATATCAAAAGGATATCCTTGCTACACACAGTTCCCCCTTTCAGCAGGAGAACAAGAAGAATCTGGTTTGTGGTTTATTACCCCAAAGTCATACACACTCACTCCAAGACCTTGGTCATCTCCCCTCACATTGTCCAACAGGATTTAAGACATCACTTTGAAGTAAGTACGTTTTCTATGCACTCTGGGGATTAAACGTTGCACCGACCTCAAAGTGTCCAGGAAATAACCGTAACATTTATAACCACGAAGTCCTCATCGAACTGTTGGATACACACAAAAACACAGTTTACAACTCTTTTGTCAACAACAGGTGTCTCTCTCCTCACCAGGATATTTGGACTGGGTTATTCATTGAATAAATGTCACATTCCAGTTATGGCTATACTGAAGATTCCCACTCACAATGGTCTAAGATGTGTTTGAACTCAGGAATGATTCAAGTTGTATGTGTTTAATTGTGTGATTACAATAGTGAAAGCATATGCTTAAAAGTGACTTGATCTAGGCATATAACTGTGTCTATTGTTGTATAGCCATAAATATTTATTAGTCAGATGGAATCTATAGTTGAGGTTCCATCACAGTGTCACATAGTTTTGGTCTGATAGGATCAGAACATGTCAGGATGAGAAACTTGGATCAACTAGCGCTTCTATACAAACAGGAACGAAGAGAAAACTACACCTGGATTCTGTTGAGATTCAGTTATCGATTATAGTCTACCTGCTTTTTATACAACAGGAGCACCCAAAACTCAATCAATGTTTTGACAATGAACTGCCACGGATAGCACAATTTAAAAAAACATCAAGAAAAACATGTATGTTAGGGTTAATACTCCTGTCCGTGCCCCTGACCAAGGTACTGGCAAAAGAACTGGAGTTGGTCCCCGGGCGCTGCACAGTGGTTGCCCACTGCTCCTAGTTCTAGGAAGGTTCCTAGTAGAGGATGGGTCAAATGCAGAGGATGAATTTCCCCAAGGGGATAAATAAAGGATAACTTAACTTAACTAACTTAAAAGCAACAGTTGATAGTGGTTATGGTTAGTGGTATATACTGTATATATACCGTCTATGGTTGAAATCCCAAAACGACTGTTGAGGTGTTTGCGAGTGAGGCCGATACAGCCGACTGCTCTGATCATACCTACCAACATTGGGCTGTGAAAAAGAGGCAGATTTTCTGGGGTATCGTCGAATGACCTACCCTCAACATCCCCCCCATATAACCCTACACCCCAAATTAATACAGTATAATAAATACAAATATGTAAAGTAAAATCGCTGTTAAATTAGTCTTAAATTCATAGCTCACAGTAAAATAATTATAAAATTAAATTCAACAAACACAATGTACAAAAAATTTGATCAAATGTCAGCATCTAAAATTTCCATCGCAAAAAATGAAAAAGAAATGTATTTGGTGACTATATGGCCATTTCCTCTTCTGACTTGCTCAGCCTCCGACACACATCTCATGAAGAACGTGAATATGTTAGCAGTTCCCCTCCGTGATTCCACGGCTTGCTTGTGTTTGGCTTGTTTAACGTTAGTAGCATGTTTGTTTGCTAACGTCGTTTTCCCCACCGCGTTCGACATAGCTTGTAAAAACGCATGGCATTTGCTGATGTGGGTAGCGGTTAGAAAACGGGATGGTCTCGCCACAAAGTGGACTGAAATTGGCTAGCGTATCTCTTCTCTTTTGGGACCTGTTTCATCCATTTCCAGTGGCAAAGCGAGCAGAGCCCTTTGACTGTATACATTATGGCAGAGCGCCTCACCCCGAACAGCTGCTTGAGTGAGCGCAGTGCGTAACTCGTCACTGCCTCTGGCTGGGCTGGGTTGGGTTGCCAGGTACCATGACACATATCCTACAAATTGGGAGATTAGCGCGGGAGAAATGACCAAGACAGAGCACAGCGGGAGAAAGGGTTTGGTTTGGTTTATTTCGGATCAAGAATACATAAAAGCATTACAAATTGACATTAATACAGTAGTCAAAAAAAAGTACACAATATGTAAATCGAAAAGTAAAATGATCCAAGGATAGCCCAGTAAAGCAGCTTAAAGTTACAATCTAGAAGCCTGCTTATTTCCACTGGGGTCCTTCGAATATCAAAACCTTAGTATTACACAATTGTACTTTATAAAAGAAAAACAGAAAAAAGAACTGTCTATCGATGACACATAAAATATATGATATATACAAATGAAATCTCAGCGAAGGTGTTGCAATTACTCTCTAGTCAACATCTCATTTTTTAGATGAGTCTTGAGAGCACGTTTAAAGACATTCACAGTGTTTATGCCTGGGCACTGAAGCAGGTCAATTATTCCAAAAGTTGATCGCAGTGTTACAAAATGACGTTTGGGTTTGGCTTCCTGCAATAGGTTTCTGAATTGAATATTGGGCAGATCTGGTATTATAGGAATGAATTTCACGTGTTCTTACAACACCCTCCTTGAGATAACCAGGGCTAAGGCCGTTTAAAATGCGATGTATGTGACACAATTGAAGTTGCTTCACCCTCTGCGGCAGATCAAAAAATTCAGGGTCAGTAAAGTAGCCATGACCCACTTCTACAGGTCGGCTATTGAGAGTGTGCTCACTTTCTCCATGCTTGTCTGGTTTGGTCACACAAACACTCAGGACAAGACTCGGCTGGAAAGAGTAGTACGCCGAGCAGCTAAAATTATCGGCTGTAGTCTCCCCTCACTGTCATCACTTTACTCACAAAGAATAATCAGGAAGGCTAACAAAATCATTGCAGACCGTTCTCATCCGGCTCACCACCTATTTAACCTCCTCCTATCAGGCAGGAGATACAGGAGTATGAAGAGTAGAACATCTCGCTTCAGAGATAGCACCTACCTCCAGGCCATAAGGCACTTGAATTTGCACTGACACATTACGGTTTAGGGATGCACCGATCCACTTTTTTCACTTCCGATCCGATTCCGATACCTGAATTTGGATATCTGCCGATACCGATATTATGCCGATACCAATATTTTTCTTGAATATACAGTATAGGCAAAGATTTGGCCAATTAAGGTTTTTTTTTTTAAATATACCAATATTGCAAAAAGCAGACAAAATTAAGAAAATATACAAGGCAAAGAAGGATACTATTATACATTATTATACAAATTACGGCCAGCTGTGCGCTGGAATTGCAAAAAAAAAAAAAAAAAAAAAAATCAATTCCGATCCGATCCGTGAATTAGTGCCATATCGGCACCCGATACCGATATTGGATCGGATCGGCCCCATCCCTATTACCGTTGTCACTTTAAACTGTGTGCACCTTAAACTGTATGTACTTTCTACTGTATATGCTGTAGCTGAGAACTGTTCCTGTAGGTTTCCTGTCGCTGGCTGCTATGTTTTTTGTTTGTCTCTGAGAGTGAACCAAGACAAATTCCTATCAACTTCTGTTGACATGGCAATAAAATCTTTGAATCTTGAATCTTAAATCAATCGGTTAAAAATCGGGAGACTCCCGCCTAAGTCGGGCGCGTTGGCAACAGTGGCTCTGACTCCATTTGGAACGCAGCAGCAGCAGCAGCAGCAGCAACATGTTTGCTGGTGATTGAAAGCAGGCTTACCTCTGGGGAATAAGCGCTTGGCTCTTCTGAAGAGATCTTGCTTAGTCATGCTTCTGGGTTCATATCCTAGAGTGGGTGTTTCTCATTTTAAGCCCCTTTGTTGGATTTGTGGATGGATCAATAGTGTTTCCCACTTGAGACCTTTGATGGACTCTGTATGTAATGACTGGAGCTTTTCAAAGCACAGAAAGGGAAGAGAAAGTGTAAAGCTAGTAAGGCCTGTACAGCACCTACTGTACAGTGCATAGTGAATAGAACAGCTCATTCAGATCCCTTGCATGGTATTTTTTGTGGCAAAAAAACAAACAAAAAACACACAAATATATTTGATCATTAAAATTAAATTAACCATGCTTGTTGTTGCTGTGTGTACTAGGGCTGGGCAATATAATCCATACGGCAATATATCGCGATATTTTATTTCCCGATACCGTATCGATACTTGGACGCCAAGTATCGCGATATAAAAAAATAAAAGAAATAAAAAATTTGCAGGCCATGCCATGCCAGGCCTCTGCATCTGGTGATTCCCAATCGATATCCCCTAATCGATACTGTATCGATATTTCCCATATCGATGCGTTCAGTAACACTCAACACTCAGTAGTTTTGACTAAATTTGTCCACTAACTTATCAGTATAAAGTGATGTACATACCACCTGGGTGGTACACAGAGTGTGTTGTATCTTTAGCTCTATTATTTAATTTTGAGTAAATTCTGTAGAATATCGCAATATGTATCGCATTGTAATATATTGTGATACAATCGTATCGTGACCCAAGTATCGTGATACGTATCGTATCGTGAGATCCTTGCCGATACCCAGCCCTAGTGTGTACGTCACACCATTACGCAGCATGACGGTATGACGTCATTACATCAACAAGTCTGAATATTATAATATGAATTTCTGACGATCTGAATATTAATTGTAATGATATATTCATAATGAGATGGCACACCCCTAGTTCAAGCTCTTATCTGTTTACATTATTCTCTTTCATTCCTTCATCCGTCCATGTGAGAGAGTCACAGACGAGCAGCAGGTTATTTTTGGATCAGTGACAGACAGGGGAAGATTTGTGTGCGCAAGGAGAGTGTACTGTGACCCCGCTCATCAGTGAATTAATGGCATATGAGTTTGAAGGTGGGGATTGATTAATTAGACAAATGGCAATCAGTCAGCAGCTAATGCATATTGACACGGTGAAAGGTTCCGTAAACGTTTGATTAACGGCTTCATTTGTGCGCTGTGTTTACGGCTTGGTGTGCTTAAGCAGTGAACTGCTGATGTCCTGTAACTCACGGACTGATGTAACTTATGTGACAGCTTGCACTGAGTGAGCAGTACAAAGACTCTGGCTTTCTCCCCCTCTCCACCCTGATTTCTCCCCCTCTCCACCCTGATTTCTCCCCCTCTCCGCCCTCTCCACCCTGATTTCTCCCCCTCTCCACCCTGATTTCTCCACTGTATAAACCTTATGCAGAAGAGACCCGTCTGGCTTGAGAGACTAACAGGAAGTGTAAATGCAATCGGAAGTTCAGATTGTATTTACACTTCCTGTGACTCATAAACCTAGTCTGACTCATAACGTGAGTCAAACTGTTCGTTGTTGGTTTTATAGTTTGTAATCTGTTTTAGGCTATGCCAGACTAGTTTGGATTCTAGCTTGGCCCTATAACAGGCTTTAGCTTTTTTAACTGCTTGTTCAAACTTGTACTTAGCAGTTGTGTATAGGGCCTTGTCCCTGCTCTGAAAGGCATTCTTTCTCTCTAGATATAGCAGTTTAATTTCCTTGTTAAACCAAGGTTTGTTGTTACTATAGACTGATACAGTCTTGGAGGGAATGCAAACATTTTCCACAAAATGGATATATTTTTTTATGTATTTTATTTTTCATTTTTTATATGCAATAAAGACACAAGAACAAAAAAAGAAAAAACAAAGACACACAAGCTCAGTCACAGGAAAGGAAAAGAAAGAAAAAGCATACACATATCAACATTACAACATCGTAGTGAGGTGCTACCACGATATATAGAATCCAGTGTGAGGAGTAAACGAGAGATCAGTTGGGTGAGTTACCCGTTGCCCCTAACCTCGTCCAAGTAGGCCATAAATGGGTCCCAGATGGTAGAAAACGTCCTAAGTGAATTGGTCCTCAGGAACCTGAGTCTCTCCATATGTATAACTGAAACCATGTCTGACAGCCATAGCTGAAAAGAAGGTGGGGAGGGGGACTTCCACTCCCTTAGGATGAGTTACAAAATGGATATATGAGGTCACAGTATCAGAGAATGCATCTAGATCATCAACACAGTCTTTAAAAACAGACCAGTCTGTATGGTCATAGACTTGTCAGTTTTCTGTCCGCCGCCGTTCAGTTCGGACGAGGAGCGACGTTTGCACATGCTGTGCCCCGTAAGGGAGCTCTTGGCCTACGTGGCGAGAACGCGCTCGTTACGCGCTACGAACCAGTTGTTGATCTGTTTCGGGCAGAGAGCCCAGGGTGGACCCCTTTCCAAGGATCGCTTATCGCACTGGATAGTGGAGGCGATTGCTTTGGCATACTCTGCCGCAAGGTAAGGCACCCCCGGAGGGTATCGAGGCGCATTCTACGCGAGGTGTCGTGACGTCTTGCGCATTATTGCGTGGGGTATCGGTGGAGGACATGTGCGCTGCGGCCTCATGGTTCCTCTCATCACACGTTTGTTAGGTACTACAGTCTTGACGTGTCCGGCTCGCTCTTCGCGGTACTGTCAATGGCGAGAAGGTAGTATCACCGTCTCTCCGATGCCACACGGTAGGGCATGAGCAATTCGCCACGCGTCGTTCACCGATGCCTCTCAGGGTCGCTCTGAGGAGTGCTCCCTGCAGCAAGGGCAGTTGAAAGTTGGCACTAGAGTGAGAGCTTGAGTTCGAAATGAAGTAAAACGTTAGGGTTGTGCTACTACCCGGGTTTTACGAGTGAGAACGAGAGCTCTCACTACCCAGCCTTGCTGCGTCGATGCGCAGATTGGCTGGAAGATGGAGTGACGGTGCTTGGGGATTGAGCGGACTTGACGTGTGCAAGCTCACCACGCAACCTGCTGGTGGTTGGTTGGTTTTATAAAAGTCATTTTTGGAGCAAAATGATATTCTTCCAGTTGGCTGCTGTGAGCAGCGAAATGGCACTAGAGTGAGAGCTCTCGTTCTCACTCGTAAAACCTGGGTTGTAGCACAACCCTAACGTTATGCTCTTTTAAACATTTTATCATGACATTTTCCGATCAAAAATCAAAAATAAATCGCACATCTTCACATTTATTTTCTATATTGCTTAACTCTCATCTTGCTTCTGTTCACCTTGCCATATTCAGAGAAAGCTAGTCCGTTAACAGCCACCCCGCTAACTAGCTGCAGCCTTGCTATTGCAGCTCCGAGCTGTTTATCTTAATACATCAGATTTATATAGCGCATTTCCTAGTGCTCAAAGACGCTTTACAGCACAAAATAAAACAACTTTAATAGAGAAAAATAAAGAAAAACAAATGGTGAGAGAGACAAGAACTTCATGAGTTGAAAGCAAGGGTAAAAAGGTGGGTTTTTAGGGCTTTTTTAAAGGATGGCAGTGTCTGCATGACAGATATGACTGGGGAGGGCGTTCCAGAGGGTGGGGGGCGGCTGCGGCGAAGGCCCTGTCGCTCCAGGTCCGGAGCTTAGTTTTGATTGGTTGGAGGAGGTTAGTGTCTGCGGACCTGAGGCGGCGGGTAGGTGTGTGATGGTGAAGGAGGTCAGAGAGGTAGGGTGGACCTGAGGCGGCGGGTAGGTGTGTGATGGTGAAGGAGGTCAGAGAGGTAGGGTGGACCTGAGGCGGCGGGTAGGTGTGTGATGGTGAAGGAGGTCAGAGAGGTAGGGTGGACCTGAGGCGGCAGGTAGGTGTGTGATGGTGAAGGAGGTGGGAGAGGTAGGGTGGACCTGAGGCGGCGGGTAGGTGTGTGATGGTGAAGGAGGTCAGAGAGGTAGGGTGGACCTGAGGCGGCGGGTAGGTGTGTGGTGGTTAAGGAGGTCGGAGAGGTAGGGTGGACCTGAGGCGGCGGGTAGGCGTGTGATGGTGAAGGAGGTCAGAGAGGTAGGGTGGACCTGAGGTGGCGGGTAGGCGTGTGGTGGTGAAGGAGGTGGGAGAGGTAGGGTGGACCTGAGGCAGCGGGTAGGCGTGTGGTGGTGAAGGAGGTGGGAGAGGTAGGGTGGACCTGAGGCGGCGGGTAGGCGTGTGGTGGTGAAGGAGGTGGGAGAGGTAGGGTGGACCTGAGGCGGTGGGTAGGTGTGTGAGGCAGCGGGTAGGCGTGTGGTGGTGAAGGAGGTCAGAGAGGTAGGGTGGACCTGAGGCGGCGGGTAGGCGTGTGGTGGTGAAGGAGGTCAGAGAGGTAGGGTGGACCTGAGGCGGTGGGTAGGCGTGTGGTGGTGAAGGAGCTGGGAGAGGTAGGGTGGACCTGAGGCGGTGGGTAGGTGTGTGAGGCAGCGGGTAGGCGTGTGGTGGTGAAGGAGGTCAGAGAGGTAGGGTGGACCTGAGGCGGCGGGTAGGCGTGTGAGGCAGCGGGTAGGCGTGTGGTGGTGAAGGAGGTCAGAGAGGTAGGGTGGACCTGAGGCGGTGGGTAGGTGTGTGATGGTGAAGGAGCTGGGAGAGGTAGGGTGGACCTGAGGCGGTGGGTAGGTGTGTGAGGCAGCGGGTAGGCGTGTGGTGGTGAAGGAGGTCAGAGAGGTAGGGTGGACCTGAGGCGGTGGGTAGGTGTGTGATGGTGAAGGAGCTGGGAGAGGTAGGGTGGACCTGAGGCGGTGGGTAGGTGTGTGAGGCAGCGGGTAGGCGTGTGGTGGTGAAGGAGGTCAGAGAGGTAGGGTGGACCTGAGGCGGCGGGTAGGCGTGTGGTGGTGAAGGAGGTCAGAGAGGTAGGGTGGACCTGAGGCGGCGGGTAGGCGTGTGTTGGTGAAGGAGGTCAGAGAGGTAGGGTGGACCTGAGGCGGTGGGTAGGTGTGTGATGGTGAAGGAGCTGGGAGAGGTAGGGTGGACCTGAGGCGGTGGGTAGGCGTGTGGTGGTGAAGGAGCTGGGAGAGGTAGGGTGGACCTGAGGCGGTGGGTAGGTGTGTGAGGCAGCGGGTAGGCGTGTGGTGGTGAAGGAGGTCAGAGAGGTAGGGTGGACCTGAGGCGGCGGGTAGGCGTGTGGTGGTGAAGGAGGTCAGAGAGGTAGGGTGGACCTGAGGCGGTGGGTAGGTGTGTGATGGTGAAGGAGCTGGGAGAGGTAGGGTGGACCTGAGGCGGTGGGTAGGTGTGTGAGGCAGCGGGTAGGCGTGTGGTGGTGAAGGAGGTCAGAGAGGTAGGGTGGACCTGAGGCGGCGGGTAGGCGTGTGGTGGTGAAGGAGGTCAGAGAGGTAGGGTGGACCTGAGGCGGCGGGTAGGCGTGTGTTGGTGAAGGAGGTCAGAGAGGTAGGGTGGACCTGAGGCGGTGGGTAGGTGTGTGATGGTGAAGGAGCTGGGAGAGGTAGGGTGGACCTGAGGCAGCGGGTAGGCGTGTGGTGGTGAAGGAGGTCAGAGAGGTAGGGTGGACCTGGGGCGGCGGGTAGGCGTGTGGTGGTGAAGGAGGTCAGAGAGGTAGGGTGGACCTGAGGCGGTGGGTAGGTGTGTGATGGTGAAGGAGCTGGGAGAGGTAGGGTGGACCTGAGGCAGCGGGTAGGCGTGTGTTGGTGAAGGAGGTCAGAGAGGTAGGGTGGACCTGGGGCGGCGGGTAGGCGTGTGGTGGTGAAGGAGGTCAGAGAGGTAGGGTGGACCTGGGGCGGCGGGTAGGCGTGTGGTGGTGAAGGAGGTCAGAGAGGTAGGGTGGACCTGGGGCGGCGGGTAGGCGTGTGGTGGTGAAGGAGGTCGGAGAGGTAGGGTGGACCTGAGGTGGCGGGTAGGCGTGTGATGGTGAAGGAGGTCAGAGAGGTGGGGTGACCTGAGGCGGCGGGTAGGCGTGTGATGGTGAAGGAGGTTGGAGAGGTAGGGTGGACCTGAGGTGGCGGGTAGGCGTGTGATGGTGAAGGAGGTCAGAGAGGTAGGGTTGGGGCCAGCTTGTTGAGGGCTTTGAAGGTGACGAGTCATATTTCGAAGTGAATCCTGTAACTGATGGGGGAGGAGCCAGTGGAGATAGTGGAGGACGGGGTTGATGTGGTCGGAGCGGCGGGTGGAGGTGAGCATGTTGGCAGCAGAGTTTTGGACGTATTGTAATTTATCGAGGATTTTGGTGGGCGTGCCATGAAGGATGCTGTTGCAGCAGCCCAGACAGGATGTGATGAATGTATGGGTCAGTTGTTTCAGCAGCAGAGAAGGATAGCGAGGATCTTGTGCCGGTAGTGCACATTTTCAAAGAGAGTAAATAACCGCCCGTGAAGTCTCATCAGGAGAGTCTCTTGCTTTCCTAACATGCGTCTGTGTCCGACAAATCAGGGAGAGCGATTCGGCACTTCATTCCTTACCCCCGCCTTTAATTAATCTCGCAGCGGAGAGAAGCGCTGCCCCGAGTGGTGGCTTAACATGCACCATGAGAGTGACCTTACAAGCTCTGCGCTCTCATTAGCATAACGTCTCTTCGTGTTAATTGCCTCAGATGCTGTCTGATTCATTGTGCGCCTTTGCAAAACTGAAACAGGTAAAAAACACACACACACACACACACACACACACACACACACACACACACACAGACACAGACACAGACACACACACACTCGGGCATGACTGCAACTCCCCGTGTTTACCTCTTTGTGGAAAATCTAACCTCTAACCGTCTAACCTCTCGGCTGTCAAGGTTATCACTTTGTCGCGGCGACTCCCAAAACCCAGTTGGTATTCAGCACCGCGGCTTCACCACTACTCATTTCCGTTTCCCACATTTCAATAAGCGTGCTATACCTGTGGGTAACATTTAAATGGGATAGTAGGATCCGTCTCTGATGGAAAGCTATTTCCTTTTTGACAGATATCATTTAAAACCTGATACAAGCAGAGGTATAAAAAAAATGGCATCCAGACGTCAGACATATTCCAGGGATTCGTATTATCTGAGCATCACTCAGACATGGTCTGGGGTCATACAGCCACCGGGATGCAGAATGAGGGAATATATAACAATATGAAGAATATGACATTTATGGTAGAAACAGGACGGGTGAATAAGAGAACGCTCCAATGGCCAAAAGGGTTACTAGCTGAAACATGGCGCTTTGCAATGCTTGTGTGACATAAGGCTACTTATATTTACTTATGCTTATATAGACCCTGTGTTTCATATCTAATCCATATTGCATGCAGCAATAAAGCAACGTATGTAAATAACAGCTGTAAGTAAATTCATACGGTAGGTAAATAATCCATAGTCTTTCCCACACTACCACTCATTTATTTCTTTATGCATGCCTATATTCTATTTTCCTTTTCACTTCTGAATCCTATTAGTTTTACTGTTGCGACAACATAAATTCCCCATGAGGATCCCAAAAAGTGTAATTTCCTCTTATCTTAAAACCACTACAATGAGAGTAATCCATAATTGTGACTCTTATTCACGGGCTGTGCTGCCTTTTACTTTTACTTTAGGACATCTCCTAAAGGAAGAACAAATCAAGATGTGAATTCCATAGGACCTATTGAATTCACATGTTGTTTTCTCCCGACACTCCTTGTGAAGATATCTGTTGTTAACGCACGGTCTATCCCTCCGCTTAGATATCTGTTGTTAACGCACGGTCTATCCCTCCGCTTAGATATCTGTTGTTAACGCATGGTCTATCCCTCCGCTTAGATATCTGTTGTTAACGCACGGTCTATCCCTCCGCTTAGATATCTGTTGTTAACGCACGGTCTATCCCTCCGCTTAGATATCTGTTGTTAAGGCACGGTCTATCCCTCCACTTAGATATCTGTTGTTAACGCATGGTCTATCCCTCCACTTAGATATCTGTTGTTAACGCACGGTCTATCCCTCCACTTAGATATCTGTTGTTAGCGCACGGTCTATCCCTCCACTTAGATATCTGTTGTTAACGCACGGTCTATCCCTCCACTTAGATATCTGTTGTTAACGCACGGTCTATCCCTCCACTTAGATATCTGTTGTTAACGCACGGTCTATCCCTCCACTTAGATATCTGTTGTTAACGCACGGTCTATCCCTCCACTTAGATATCTGTTGTTAACGCACGGTCTATCCCTCCACTTAGATATCTGTTGTTAACGCACGGTCTGTCCCTCCGCTTAGATATCTGTTGTTAACGCACGGTCTATCCCTCCACTTAGATATCTGTTGTTAACGCACGGTCTATCCCTCCACTGAGATATCTGTTGTTAACGCACGGTCTATCCCTCCACTTAGATATCTGTTGTTAACGCACGGTCTATCCCTCCACTTAGATATCTGTTGTTAACGCACGGTCTGTCCCTCCGCTTACAGTGCTGGCTGAGTGCCAGGAGGCAGAACAGCAGATGAGTGAGCGAGAGTCTGGCGAGGCTTGAGGAGAGATTGAGAGATGGGTCTTTTGGTCTCTTTACACATTCCCTCGGCTCCCCGTTCTAATCTGTCAGTCATGGCGTGTTGGCAGAGGCTTCCCTGAGTGGCAGCACATAGTGGGGACATTTGCCAGCACCTGAAGGGGTACAAGGGCCGAGGTGAAGGGGTACAAGGGCCGAGCTGAAGGGGCACAAGGGTCGAGCTGAAGGGGTACAAGGGTCGAGCTGAAGGGGTACATGGGCCGAGCTGAAGGGGCACAAGGGCCGAGCTGAAGGGGCACAAGGGTCGAGCTGAAGGGGTACAAGGGCCGAGCTGAAGGGGCACAAGGGTCGAGCTGAAGGGGTACAAGGGTCGAGCTGAAGGGGCACAAGGGTCGAGCTGAAGGGGTACATGGGCCGAGCTGAAGGGGCACAAGGGTCGAGCTGAAGGGGTACAAGGGTCGAGCTGAAGGGGTACATGGGCCGAGCTGAAGGGGCACAAGGGTCGAGCTGAAGGGGTACAAGGGTCGAGCTGAAGGGGCACAAGGGTCGAGCTGAAGGGGCACAAGGGTCGAGGTGAAGGGGTACAAGGGTCGAGGTGAAGGGGTACAAGGGCCGAGCTGAAGGGGTACAAGGGTCGAGGTGAAGGGGTACAAGGGCCGAGGTGAAGGGCTACAAGGGCCGAGGTGAAGGGGTACAAGGGTCGAGGTGAAGGGGTACAAGGGTCGAGGTGAAGGGGTACAAGGGTCGAGCTGAAGGGGTACAAGGGCCACGCTGAAGGGGTACAAGGGCCACGCTGAAGGGGTACAAGGGCCACGCTGAAGGGGTACAAGGGCCAAGCAGAAGGGGTACAAGGGCAGAGATGAAGGGGTACAAGGGCCAAGCAGAAGGGGTACAAGGGCCAGCTGAAGGGGTACAAGGGGCCTGAAGGGGTACAAGGGGCCTGAAGGGGTACAAGGGCAGAGATGAAGGGGTACATGGGCCGAGTGAGTTGGCCGGGGGGAGGTACGTGTGGGTGTCTGGGGATGGAGGGGGGTGGGGGGTTGCTGACCCTGGAAAGAGTTCAGGTCCCGAGCTGGGTGGAGGTATGGGATGGACGGACGATAGACGGATAGTCACCGTCCATTTAGCCAATCAGAGTCGAGGAGACGTTCTCACAGCGGAAATGGAGGAGCGGAAATGGCAGCCATGACAGTTGCCCTCATAGATAAAAATGGTATTTTAGAGCCACAATACCGTTATAAATATCAACAACTAGCCAACAGATATCAAAGGTGGTGGGCTTCATGGAAAGAGCATGACTTGAACTGGCCGACCATTACATCAAACTGGTCATTCAGTGGCATTTTATTGCCACATAAGTAATGTAGCACACAGAGCTAACAGCTAGCTAATGCCGGCTTTCTTCTTCTCTCTGTTTATAGGCGGGTCGCTGACACCTTCAAGGTGCTTACCACCACCTGCTGTACAAGTTGGTTACTTGTATAAGCCACGAACATACATCTCTCCGTTTTATAATTCTGTCCATTTTCTGACGGATCAGTGTGGCCACGGCCTTAGGCACAGCGCCCAAGCCATTGCGGGCACCACTTCAGCCAAAACCATTGTTGATCCGCAGGGGAGTACTTCATCAAGTTTTAGCTTTAAGCTTTTTTGATGTTGTTTATTTATCTGCTCCGTTTTCTCCAAAAGTCTGTACAAAGATATGGTAATAATTATGGTCCAAAATGATGTGAAATTGCCATTTTTTTAATGTAAATTGTTCTACCCCTAACGAACCATACCGCCTCACCACCCAGCGACACAGTACCTAATCCTTCCAAAAAGCCAGGGAACGTCCCACTCCCCCTCTCTCTAGTCTCTCTGTAGTCAATCTCCTCTCCACTCTGTCACTGGTGCTGAAAGACACATGGCAACTACAGTACCAACATGGGATTTGAAAATTTTCATTTTACGACTTCAGTTTCTGTTTTACAAATCAAATAATAAAGGGAAAACCATGTAATTTATAAATGTTGTAGTAGGCTATGTGCCATTTCTGTTCATTTGTGGATTTCTGTTTCTGAAAAGAAAATAGAATGACCCAAAAATACACAGACCATGACCAACCAAATGTTGCATTGCAGTCGGGCTGTTTTGGGTCAGGACTGAGCGTCCTGGGGTCGGCCCGTGCAGAGGGATCTGCACTGATGATGTGGATGCTGGCTAGATGCTGTGAAATACTTTCAAAGCCTTTGTCTGTCTGTGGAGTTGGAGCTGTTTCTCATTATTTCTCTCTCTTGCTCTCTCTCTCTCACTCACTCATTCTCTCTCTCTCTCTCTCCGGCCCAGGCAGTACAGGACAGAGGTCCGGGCAGTACAGGACAGAGGTCCGGGCAGTACAGGACAGATGCCCGGGCAGTACAGGACAGAGGTCCGGGCAGTACAGGACAGAGGTCCGGGCAGTACAGGACAGAGGTCCGGGCAGTACAGGACAGAGGTCTGGGCAGTACAGGACAGATGCCCGGGCAGTACAGGACAGAGGTCCGGGCAGTACAGGACAGAGGTCCGGGCAGTACAGGACAGAGGTCCGGGCAGTACAGGACAGAGGTCCAGGCAGTACAGGACAGAGGTCCAGGCAGTACAGGACAGAGGTCCAGGCAGTACAGGACAGAGGTCCAGGCAGTACAGGACAGAGGTCCAGGCAGTACAGGACAGAGGTCCGGGGCAGTACAGGACAGAGGTCCGGGCAGTACAGGACAGAGGTCCAGGCAGTACAGGACAGAGGTCCAGGCAGTACAGGACAGATGCCCAGGCAGTACAGGACAGATGCCCAGGCAGTACAGGACAGAGGTCCAGGCAGTACAGGACAGAGGTCCAGGCAGTACAGGACAGAGGTCCAGGCAGTACAGGACAGATGCCCAGGCAGTACAGGACAGATGCCCAGGCAGTACAGGACAGAGGTCCGGGCAGTACAGGACAGAGGTCCAGGCAGTACAGGAAAGAGCAATATCGTACAAAACACCACTTCTTCTAGAAAGTGTCTATTTTGTGGCCTGAATGTGTGTGTCTGCTCGACGTTGTCGTTGTTGACGACGTTGTTGTATATATATACAACAAAGATACAAAGATAGTGTTTAAAAAAGTAAATAAGTCCAGCTGAATCCTGAATGTCACACTAATTATTTGTTATTATAAGCAGGTAAACCACTGTGGGATTAGTGAGACTATTGCTAAAAGGAGAAGATACTGTAGTGATGCGCGCTTCGTGCGCCCTGCAGCCTGGGCTGTCATCCGCTCAAACACGTACTTCACGGGGCGGCTGCGTGTCATGAATGTGTCCTTAATATGCAATGCGTGCAGCTCTAAGCAGTATAGCCTATCAGAGGAATGTTTTTGTTTAGATGGCTGGAGGATTCAACTTGTCTTTTCATTTTGCTAATGTGTTTTTTTCTGCTTGTAGATGTAAAAATACACGCTTTCTAATGAAAACAAATCAAGCATTTGTTGTGGTAATGGTTTAATGGGGCACAGACAGTCAAATAGCGCATTTTAATCTTCTTGGTTAACCGACCAATAGTCGGCTAATGAGGGTCGGTTGTCGGTCAAGAAAAAGTTATAATTTTCGACATCCAAACTATCCAAAAATATCAGTCTGAGCCTTCAACAACTCACATTGGTTTAACTCTAGTTTGAACACAGTGGCTCGAACCCAGTGGTGAGGGAGGGGAAATGCGATCGTATTGCCAGCGGACCCGTCTCGTCTCCTTTTCGAGAGTGTTGCGCCGTCCGTAATGAGCCAATTTGGGCTTGGCCATCGCCACGAGCCATCATTAGATCCATTACCCACAGTGCAACACTCCAGACATTACCCACAGTGCAACACTCCAGACATTACCCACAGTGCAACACTCCAGACATTACCCACAGTGCAACACTCCAGACATTACCCACAGTGCAACACTCCAGACATTATCCACAGTGCAACACTCCAGACATTATCCACAGTGCAACACTCCAGGCTGTGTGTGCATGATGCAATCTAACCAGACTAGATGCGGGCAGAATGGGTCTCCCAAAGCATGGACTCATGGAGGTAGAGAGAGACGGGGGGGGGGGGGGGGGGGAAGAGTCGGGGTTGCGTGAGCGAGATGTTTGATGATTGCAAGAGACAGGAATACATTTGGAGAAATAAATGATATTCTGTTCACATATCTGGAGAGGGGTTGTTGTGCCAACTAGATGCAACACTGGTAGATGGACTAACCTTCACCAGCTAGTATATAACCTCTGGAGGGGGCATGGAAGCTGATGAGCACTCCGCCATGTTTATTCTCATGTCGGGGTCACTCTGGGCATCCTGCATATAATTGCCTGTTATTCAGATTCCAACATGCTCCTCCGTAGCCCCGGCGCTTGTCGTTGTGAAGCCCACAGCTAATCCGCAGCTCATATCGTTTTACGGCGCACACATGCTGTGGGTTTCCCGGGTCCCGACCGAGCCGAGGAAACTTGAAAACGTACACGTGAAAGTTGCTGCTTGCTTGTAGCACGTTCCTTTTCCTCTGCTCGTTATCTGCTGCTGGGAAAAAGCCATCAGATTCAGTTGAGTGTTGAGACTATTAGTCCTCCTGACACAGTGCGTCTTAGTCACGGCACGGTGCATTCTGCTAGTTAAGCAATATGGGCAGAGCGCCGCTCACAGTCATGTCTACGGGTCCGTTCAAGGCCCGGGCATCTGTATGCCTGACAGAGTTAGGGCTGCTTTTAATTAGCAAAGCTCCTCTTTAAAGACTTTAAACTCATCGCTGTTCCTTTGAGCAAGATCAAATACAACAAGGGAGTGGGGGGGTTTGTCTTCCTTCTGCGTTCTGCATCACAGCAGAGAGAAATACTCTGTCATCATCGTCACGCACATCATTTTCAAACGAGGTGAGGTAAACCAGTACAATGCACACTCGGCACACGCCCCCACTCAGAATCACAATCAGAACCAGAATCACTTTTATTATCACAGTATGCAAGTTACATACGAGGAATTTGTCTTAGTGTCTGTATGCAGCGTAGCGGTTACATCAATATACAGGGATAAGAAGTAGGAAGATGACTAACGCCCGAAAAATTTGACGTGTTATTTTACTAAAAATAATGCATTTGACCATCATTTCAAGTAGAATGATACCACCCAAGCAAGAATATTTCAAGTGTTTCAAGTGCTTTACTGGAATATTTGGACCATATAATGATAATACAATTATCTCAACCTTAAAAGCTTACATATACTGTAGGTGCCAAATGTTGCATACATGAATGCTTATACTTGTGTGTATACTGTTACTTTATACAGAAATTAGAACCACTGATCCATATACTGCTGTGAGTTTAAAAAATAACAACACTGAGGCTGCTTCAAGTTTGAACAAGACGCCCTCTGGTTTATTTATCCACAGAGAGAACAAAATTCCTAGATGTCATGAAGTTGTCATGCATTAGACTCTGGAGATGATGTGCCCTGCGTTTTTACAAAAGTAACAAACCCATTGGCTAGCAATGCAGCAGCAAGTTTGCCTCTAGAAAACAACCAATTAATTTTTTTTTTTTTTTTTTTTGGGTGGGCCAGGGCAAGAAGTGGGTGGGCCTGTGCCTACCCAGGCCCACCCGTAGATACGCCCCTGGATTTACATGAGATTTACAGACCGAGTTAAATATATGTTAAATAGGCAGTGGATTTACATGAATTTACAGTCGGAGTTAAATAAGAGTTTACATTGAATGTACATGAAATTTACAGGCTAAGTTAAATAGGCATTGATGTGCAGGGAATTTACATCAATTTACCAGTCCCAGTTAGACAGGCATTAAATTAGATACAGTATGAGTTCCAGTTTTATGGGGGGGGGGGGGTTCAGTTGAGTTTAGGAGGAGGTAGTGAGTTTGTGTGTGTGTGTGGGGGGGGGGGTTGTTGGTGAGGCCCTTGGCGGAAGGGGTTTCCGGGCCTTGTTGGTGAGGCTGATGGCGGTTGGGAAGAAGCTGGTCTTGTGGTGGGTGGTTCTGGTCTTGGCAGACCTCAGTCTCTTGCCGTGGGGGAGTGTATTAAAGATTTTGTGGCCAGGGTGGGAGGGGTCAGCCATGATCTAGCGAGACCACTTCAGTGTCCTGGCTCAGATTCAACACACTATGAGGCCATTTACACCTGGCGTTAACATGCGTTTTCTGCAATCTGATTGCAATCAGATTGCAGAAATGGTTGTCCTCTCAATCCGCATAAAGTTGCTGTATCCAGATTGAGAGGACACATTGCATTTACACTTGTGTTCAATGTGTACACAATGCATCCCTGACCACCTCCGGAGGTGGTTTGGCCGATCAGATTTGCAATCCTTCTTCAATGCGTTTTGGGGGTGTTTACACCTGGCATTTCAAGTGATAAAACACAATCTGATCACAGAAAACGCATGTTAGTGCCAGGTGTAAATGGCCTCTATGAAAATATTGGACACTTAACCACTGGCTTTCACAGATGTATTTGACTGTGTGAGGAGCACACACACGCTGACCAACAGTTGGATTTGTTGCGCCAACAACAAACAAAAGAAACACGGAGGTGGAGCATTATGGTCTTAACTCCATGACGGATTATCCATTCCTCACAAAACTTTGTGAAGATGTTTAGATATCACCAATGACCATGTGTGCACACAGTTGCTGTTTTACGATCGAACAGTAGGGGGCGCTACAAATGCCCCTAAAAAACGGTATGATAATGAATTTGCTTGAAATTTGGTATGCATGTTCAGGGAGGCTGTACCAGAGCCACTGAGGAGACAGTCACGCCAATGGAAGTCCAAAATGCTTGATCGTCGCATGACTCACGTAGCCATTCTAGCATCAACTATAGTTCCAAGGATAGTTAACCCATTGATACGGTTCGCGGTCTTAAAGGGATATGCACACAAATGAAGGATATACACGCAAATGCTGCATCAGGTATCAATGGGTTAAATGGACTGCATTTATATAGCGCTTTTATCCAAAGCACTTTACAATGTGCCTACATTCACCCATTCACACACCAAAGGCGGCCAGCTGCCACGCAGGGTGCTGGCACAGCCATCGGGAGCAATTTGGGCTTCAGTGTCTTGCCCAAGGACACTTCGACATGCGGATTGGAGGAGCCGGGGATCGAACCCAGAAGGTCGGTGGACGACACGCTCTACCTCCTGAGCCACAAGTATAGTATAGTATAGTTCCAGAAAATATGTGGTGGGCCGTTTGAATGCAGAAAATAATGCTATAATAATGCTGTAATATACAATGTGATTGTTTAAAAGTCTGACCCTTTCCAAAGTACATCACAAACGGTCCATTCCGCTGCAACTCTACAGTGCTGCTTAATCCAGAGCTTTCATTCCGGGAACTGTTTTGTTTAAGTCCATTGAGTGAACAGAGATGACGCAACTCTTTATATCTCTATGGCTCTGGGCTGTACTAGTCAAAATAGGAGGGTTTGTCAACATCGGCGAAAGTGGCGGGGCCTATTGTGCGATAACCATAAAACAGCCGGAACAACAGTACAAAAGTAGCCATCTACTTTTTAGATTTTGACGTCAACACCAAATTTGGTATAGGCGCGCTTCAGGATCTGTTTGTTCTTTTTGCACCTCCTGTACTTTAGTTTTCCCTTCTCATTGATTCACTTTAATTTTCCCCATGTTTTTCATATGTTCTGTTTTGTTTCTTTCATTCCTTCAGATATTGGCTCATGAACAGCAGCAACCGTAGCATTTAGCAAGAGGACCTTTGGATGACCTTTATCCATGTCCAGCTTTCGGCTCTTCCTTTTATCAGGCTGCTGTTTCATGAGAGAGAGGCCGACAATTAGATAGTACATTTTCCTGCTCTGTTGTTGGACTGAGGACATAGTGTAATGGACAGAGTGCAGTAAGGTGGTTAGCCTTATTGAGATGGCAAAACTCATCTCAAGCTTCTACTATAATACACTTAACAACACAGACACAGGCGGTCCTCAGTACTCATTATTACCCGACCCCCCGAGGAACTAGTCTCGTAGAAGCCAGCCGTAGATACAACACATCTACGTCTGGAACACAACTCTTGAAAAGTGAATAACGCCCGCCCTCAAGACGAAAATACAGATTGACTAATTGACCAATCACGGACGGCGATGCAAGACTTCCCTAACAGCCCGGCCAATCAGTTTTTGCTGCACGATTCCTGTCGGCTGAACCTGGAAATGTACTTGTGATGCATACCCTCCGTCGCTGGAAGCGTAAGACGTTTGGTCTGACCATGTGAGACCGAAATTCCTGCACACTTACATTGGGAAAGCAGCAGCTGTAAAACTTTTTGCGTGTCACTCAAAGTCAAAAACGACTGAGTTTTACTTTATGAGCCAATGTTTCTCCAGAATCCACCAAGAGCTGTTTGCTGGAGCTCCCTCTCTCCCAGTGTTGGAGTTATGTTTTTTTTTAATTGGGCAAATGCCCTAATTACCTAATGATGTGATGATGTCAGTGATGATGTCACTAATTATGTGATGTCATCAGTGATGTCAGTGATGATGTCATCAGTGATGATGTCATGTTCCAGACCAGGGGGGCCTAACTCTAACCCTAACCCCAATAGTATACTATTAAAAATGAGAAGTGTCCAGATTTTTTAATTAGGTAATTGCTCTAATTACCTAAGGATGTGATGTCATCAGTGATGTCATCAGTGGTGATGTCATCAGTGATCCATAAGGCGGAAGAGGACAAGTGGCACATCTGACACAGGTCGAGTGAGAACCAGACGATGGCTTCCGCCCCTGGGTTGAAATCTCTTAACCTGGTAAACCAGCCGGTCAGGTGAACTCACAGTTCATTTCGTTCTACCAGACTGTCTGTCCTCAAGCCCTGGGAGGGTATATGCAGAAATTGCAAAGCGTTCTAGCCAATCAGCGACCCACCTCGTAGTTGACATCGTAACTGGCCAATCAGCAACACTGTAAAAAAAAACAATAATGGCTGCCTCCCTGCCTGTCCGCCTCGAGGAGTAACGTCAACGTCCGTCGAGTTTAAACAGCCATAAAGTGCAGTTATTGCAGAAATAGACTACCTACCATGTTGGCAAGGGGGCCAAATAACGCTGCAAAGTTAGGCTGCATTTTGGTGAGGGGAAAAATTGGCATGGTCACTTTAATGGTCTGTCCCTTCAGCTCCAAATATATATGATTGAGAATGGGTTATAGGGGTTATGCACCTTGAGTTGCATGCACTTTCTGTCAGAAAGGTGTTTTTCCCTTTGAAAATGTTTACGCTTTTTTATCAACTCCAAATCTAACTATAAAAGTGTTTAATACAAGTTCTAATAACATTTTTATTATTTTGAAAGTTAATGTTATATTTAGAATGTAAATTGTGTATAAAATATAACACATTTTAATGTGATGTAATTTCACATAACATCAACATAAGTTTTTGGCCCACGGACCTACATCCAGATTAATTTTTGGTCCTTCATAATAATAATAATAATAATAATTTGCGCCCCTCTGGTTTAGATTGTACTGGTCTAGTGGGAGATATGAAGTGAAGAGGTTGTGCTCAGTACGAGGCTAGTCCTCATGGTCGGTTTAGATTGGACTGGTCTAGTGGGAGATATGAAGTAAAGAGGTTGTGCTCAGCATGAGGCTAGTCCTCATGGTGGGTTTAGATTGGACTGGTCTAGTGGGAGATATGAAGTGAAGAGGTTGTGCTCAGCACGAGGTTAGTCCTCATGGTGGGTTTAGATTGGACTGGCCTAGTGGGAGATATGAAGTGAAGAGGTTGTGCTCAGCACGAGGCTAGTCCTTATGGCGGGTTTAGATTGGACTGGTCTAGTGGGAGATATGAAGTGAAGAGGTTGTGCTCAGCACGAGGCTAGTCCTCATGGTGGGTTTAGATTGGGCTGGTCTTGTGGGAGATATGAAGTGAAGAGGTTGTGCTCAGCACGAGGCTAGTCCTCATGGTGGGTTTAGATTGGACTGGTCTAGTGGGAGATATGAAGTGAAGAGGTTGTGCTCAGCATGAGGCTAGTCCTCATGGTGGGTTTAGATTGGACTGGTCTAGTGGGAAATATGAAGTAAAGAGGTTGTGCTCAGCATGAGGCTAGTCCTCATGGTGGGTTTAGATTGGACTGGTCTAGTGGGAGATATGAAGTGGAGAGTGTGCTCAGCACGAGGTTAGTCCTCATGGTGGGTTTAGATTGGACTGGTCTAGTGGGAGATATGAAGTGAAGAGGTTGTGCTCAGCACGAGGCTAGTCCTCATGGTGGGTTTAGATTGGACTGGTCTAGTGGGAGATATGAAGTGGAGAGTGTGCTCAGCACGAGGCTAGTCCTCATGGTGGGTTTAGATTGGACTGGTCTAGTGGGAGATATGAAGTGAAGAGGTTGTGCTCAGCACGAGGCTAGTCCTCATGGTGGGTTTAGATTGGACTGGTCTAGTGGGAGATATGAAGTGAAGAGGTTGTGCTCAGCACGAGTCTAGTCCTCATGGTGGGTTTAGATTGGACTGGTCTAGTGGGAGATATGAAGTGAAGAGGTTGTGCTCAGCACGAGGCTAGTCCTCATGGTGGGTTTAGATTGGACTGGTCTAGTGGGAGATATGAAGTGAAGAGGTTGTGCTCAGCACGAGTCTAGTCCTCATGGTGGGTTTAGATTGGACTGGTCTAGTGGGAGATATGAAGTGAAGAGGTTGTGCTCAGCACGAGGCTAGTCCTCATGGTGGGTTTAGATTGGACTGGTCTAGTGGGAGATATGAAGTGAAGAGGTTGTGCTCAGCACGAGGCTAGTCCTCATGGTGGGTTTAGATTGGACTGGTCTAGTGGGAGATATGAAGTGAAGAGGTTGTGCTAGTCCTCATGGCGGGGGAGACCTGAGTGGTTGTGTGTGTGGATTTTTGACCTGGTCCTCTGCCCCCCCCCCCTCCCTCCTTCCCCACAGACAGCAGCACAGACGTAGCAGATCTAGATAAGTGTGACATATTGTGCTGGCACTGATGGGAATATTAAAAGACATGTATTTTTGGCTCTGTATGAGGGTCAGTAGCAGGTAGGTCTGCACAAGTTGTGAGTTTAGGTGTGAGGTTCACTTGAAATGACAGTATCCAGGTATGATGAAATATGATGAAATGTGATGAGCATACAGTAGATACGCAGTTGGCCGTGTGTGTGTATATATGTATGATGAAATACATAGTAAATTTTTACTATATAAATATAAATATATAAATTTACTATATAAATATTTACTATGTAAAAACATAGTAAATTTGTTTGAGTAAAAAAAGCAGCACTGTCGAGTTGCAGCAAAATAGACAGTTTGTGTTGTACTCTGAAAGGGTTTTTCATCCCTTGAATCAAATTGTACATTATCAGCTTTATTTTAGCATGCAAAAGTAGCGCGAGACCCATTCCTGGCTGTCCATTGGCTAATGAGTCTCGCATTTTGGTCCTCCGCTGACGCCACTCTCTCTCTCTAGAGGACACTAGAAAAGACTATGTTTTGGAAGTGATTGAAAGGTCGCCTGTCCAGTGATCACGCAGCTTGCCGATCACGGACCAATAGCAGTCGGAGCTGCGGCTCTGGGAAACCCCCTCATCTCGTGCAGTCTCGTGCGAGCTGCGCAAGGACCCCAAGATGGCGACTGCCACACTATAGGCTTCAACACGCAAGTCCAAAAAAACAAGTGTAGGCTACGTGGGGCGGCTTTAGCTCAGGAGGTAGAGCGGGTCGGCCAATGACGCAAGGGTTGGCGGTTCGATCCCCACTCCCTCCCAGCTGCTGTCGTTGTGTCCTTGGGCAAGACACTTAACCCTCCTTGCCTCGTATGATTGGTATGAATGTAGACATGAATGATGGTGGTCGGAGGGGCCGTTGAGCGCCGATGTGTGGCTGCCACGCTTCTGAACCACCTGAACCACCGGTACGAATGGTGTGAACGAATAATGATTCTGTGAAGCGCTTTGAGCACTTGGAAAGGCGCTATATAAATCCAATCATTATTATTATTATTATTATTATTACGTCCATCCATACTGTATACTTACTGTCTATGTCCGCTCCACACAAACCAGACGGACAGCATCAGGGATCCATTAGCTCTCCTGAGAGGAGACATGGTGCTGCCAGCAAACCAGCAAACCAGCAACCACAAAACTCAAGCGTGCCGGCCGGGGGAAAGGGTCTGACTTTACGGTCCTCTGCTGAACTCAGCGTGGTGTAAAAAAACAAAAAAAAACGTGAATGTTTTTCAATCAGCTCAGCCTGTTTTAAAGCCATAACACTTGATGGCTTTCATCATGAATTAAGCCATTAACTGAGGCTGTAAATGGACCAGTTAATGGCTATTGGAGACGCGGAGGCTCGGGCCTGGGCTTTCGGAGAGCTTTGGGGGTGGTGTGTGTGTGTGTGTGTGTGTGTGTGTGTGTGTGTGTGTGTGTGTGTGTGTGTGTGTGTGTGTGTGTGTGTGTGTGTGTGTGTGTGTGTGTGTGTGTGTGTGCGTGCGTGGGGGCGGGGGCTTGGTGATCTGACCAGGTCCCTAATGGAGAGGCCCTGCTGAGAGACACTTGGAGGAGATGGTGTGTGTGTGTGTGTGTGGGGGGGGGGGGGGGGGGGGGCATGGACTGACATTGCAAACTCCAAATGGCCCATTGTGAACACGAGGCGTAAAAAGTGCCCACGCTAGGTTAGATCACCTTGGGGCCTGTGGCAGCCATGATGAGGCTGAGGACAGGGAGGGGGGCAGAGAGAGAGAGAGAGACTGCAAAAAGAGGAGGAAAGACACGATAAAAACATGATTTCAGACGGCAGCCCGTCTTTATCGTCACACGAACACACTACAACACATGCATGCGGCCACAACACACACTCATGCTGACGGTGGCCGGTGAAATATGTCCTCTGCATTTGACCCATCCAGGCTTGTCCTTTCCTCCAGGGGGGCAGGCCAGGAGCAGTGGTCGCTTTTTCTTTCCAGCGCCCGGGGACCTTCATTGGACCATCATTGGACCAACTTCGGATGTTGTCGTCACTGGTCGGATGACGATCTTCTGCATGTTTTTAGTGGGGGGTTATGTACGGAGGAACCCCCTGGGGGGTACGGGGAGAACATGCAAACTCCACACAGAAAGGCCCTTTCGACGAGATAGCCCACCTGGGCAGTAGGCACTGAAGATATGGGGGGGTCACAACTCCAGCGCCCACAGCGTCCCAGGCGAGAATCGAACTTAGGACCTTCTAGCTGTGAGGCGACAGCGCTACCGACTGCGCCACCGTACCTCTCATTGGCACAGGATAAGCGATGTCTGTAATTGATTGCATTTTACTGACATTATCTCATGATGCCACAACTTTCAAAGTATGGTAAATGTAGGTAGAAAACAGACAACTGTCAATATTGCCCGCCTTTGCCACCAGCAATGTCAGTTAAGAGCTAATCCATAGCTTGATAATAGCGTGGATGATGTGAGGTGATGCAAACATGATTGTCATCATGAATCACCTGGCTTGTGTATGCACCATTTTGGAGAAATATCGATTGGAAAGTGTCTGGTTGCCAGCTATAGGCTTAACGGAGTTTCGTTTGCCAGAGCAGACGTTTGCGCTGTACCAGCAGTGCAGGAGAGAGTCTGGCCGCTCTTCAACGAGTCAACACCGGGCCCTGATGCAAGATGGTCAAACCGGGCCCTGCTCATACATAGGCTACTGACCAAATCTGGTGTCGGCGCACATAACACATGACAACTGTAACATTCGGTGATGGGTGCACCTTGACGGGAGGTAAGGTCCTGGATTAAGCAGTGCTGTCGAGTTGCAGCAAAATGGACCGTTTGTGTTTGTGTACTTTGAAAGTTTTTTCTTTTTTTTTAGAATCAAATTGTACATTATCAACTTCATTTTAAAGTAGCGCGAGACCCCTTTCCTGGCTGTTCATTGGCTAACGAGTCACGCATTTTGGTCCTCCGCCGACGCCACTCTCCACTCTAAATTGCTCTGTTAGTAGGACCGAAACAAAACACAGAAGTAAAGAGAGGTGGGGCCGGTGGGGGGTGGTGGTGGGGGGTGGTGTGTGTGTGTGTGTGTGTGTGTGTGTGGGGAAAACAGATCATTTCCCATTTAACACTCCATTGGTTTCTCCGTCACTTTGGGTGGTGCTGCCTGGCACTGCTGTGACTCTCCTGTTTCACAATAACATCCCTCCACCAACCCCCCCCACCCCCCTGTCCACCACACACACACACACTATGCCCTGGATATGGAGGCTTCCAGGAGGGTGTCTGAGCGGAGGTGGGTGGTGGTGGTGGGGGGTTGGTGGTGGATCCAAATAACAACAATCTACCACCCACGCCTCTCTGTAGCACAAGTAATGGAGCACAATGAACTCAGTAGGAGGCATTGTCAACAGATGCTTTTTTCCAGGGGAAATGATCAGGCCGCGAAATAGTGTGGATTCTCTCCCTTTCAGAGAGAGAATAACAGAAAAACACACCCACACACCCCCCCTTCCCCTCTCCTGCTCTCTCCTCTTGCTCCTTCCCCACCTCCTATTCACCTTATTCACCACGCCCACTTTTTCTCTCTTCCGCGTTCGACGCAAACGTATTTGTTCTTCCGGTTCAGCGCTGTTGCCTTCTGTGGCTAATATTAGCCACTAGTTAGTTATGTTATATGGCAGTAAAATGCCACTGAATGACCAAATTGATATAACTTTTAACCATTTCGAGTAACACTGTTTCCATACGGATCACCAGCGTTAGTTTGTTGTTTATAACGTGGCTATATTCATAACGTTTCTATCTCGGATGCGTTATTTCGAATCGCACATAGGTTACGCTAAAACGCACATAGGTTACGCCTCGAATCGCACGCAACCTATGTGGGTTTCAGGACGCAACAGCCTCGACTCCACTAACGTCATCTTAAGAGCACAATATTCCTGGAATGCAAGTTTAACTAAACAGTTACATGTTCTCTGCATTCTACATCAAATTAAGATATTACGGGTTGTTTTATTTTGTATGTTACATACGTATTGGCCAAGATATGTTAGTTTATGGGGGAGTAATTTTGCCACTTTAGGAGCGGAGTGTGCGCGGCCATCTTGCCTGCGGGGTTTTTGGCAAGTCAAAACAGAAATACTATTACGAAATGACGTAATGCGGAAGCGTCCATGTGTGGGCAAAGAATAAGGTGAATACCCTCCAACATCTCCCATTCCCTCCCCACCCCATCACTCTCTCACATTCCCCCTGCTCTTCCCCCTTCTCCTGCTCTCTCCTCTGCTCTCTCTTCATTTCTATATTTTCTATATTATCAATTGTTCAAATGTTATCTTTATTCTGTATATTCTTGTTACTGTTGTGTCAGCTAGAATCAGCTAGACATACTTTCTGTGAAGCCCTCTGAGACATGCTTGTGAATTAGGGCTATATAAATAAACTTGACTTGACTTGAAAAACAGTGCTAGAGGGCCAGAGAGAGAGAGAGATTCAAGATATTTATTGTCGCGCCACCTTATTGGCTAACCCCGGACGGCGCCATATTGTTGACATACCGTCCTGCAGCTGACAACTATAGTAACGGCCTTATTGTCGTTTCTGTTCCATTACAAAATAGCGATAGTGATGACAGCAATAAAAACCCCAGAGTTGTTGTTTGTATGCTGCCATTAATGCCTGTAATAAATAAACAAAAGAAAAAACGAGGTGAACAGACTTTGCTGTGAGGAGCTGTCAGAAAGTTTCACCTGTCTCTCCTAACTATCCACACACCTCCTGTGCTGCTGACGTATCCTCCGTCTCGCTCCCTTCACATCTGTGGACGGTAGAGATAGAAACAAACCACGGGGACTTTATTGCTGTCATTACTACAGCCATGCCTAACGCAGGTCACCATCCGAACACAACAGGAATGATACAGGTAACGCTAACGGCGGCTAGCTTCCTATAAATGCTGCTCCACATAGGCTGTCACTTGAGAGCTGCTGCGTTATGTCGAGAACATGGCGGCGGGGGGCGTGCCAGTACGTGAGTGACGTCAATCGAATAAGGTCTATAGGGGGCGCTCCATTACAAGACCTGTCACCACCACCTGCTGCCGGTCCGTCAGGAAGTCCAGGATACAGTCAGTGTCGTGTTCTTCACGCCCAGATCCTGGAGCTTTGCTGACCAGCCTGGAGGACAGTGCAGGGCACTATAGTGTTGAATGCTGAGCTGTTAGTCCACAAGCCGCATTCTCAAATAGATGCCTCTCTCTCTTCCAGGTGGGAGAGGGTGGTGTGCAAGACGTGTGCCATGGTGGCGTCTGCAGAGGTCGTGTTTGGGCGCTATGTGAATTGCAGGGGGTCTAGGGTTCAGGGGAGCATGGAACAGTGTGAGGGATATGAGCAGTTTCTCAAAGCACTTGCTGACTATGGGCTCAGGCTGGGAATCTTCACTGGCCTCACGATTCGATTCGATTACGATTCAGAGGGCTACGATTCGATTCGATTACGATTATCGATGCATCTCGATGCATCTTAAATCGATGCATCACTTTTTTTCCCAATACACGATTTATTTTTTCTCACTTTCTTTTTTCTCACTTTGTGGCTACTTTTAAAATAAAAGTGCATTTGGAATTGCATTGTATTATGATCCATAATTAAAATAAACAACTGCATGTACTTCCATTATATTTTATTTGATTATTTAAAAAATATATACTGTATATATTTTTTTTCATAATCGATTTTTGACATTTGTGAATCGATGCAGAATCGTGCACGTCCGCATCGCAATGCATCTTATAATCAATTATTTTTGACACCCCTACTATGGGCGTGAGGGTATGGGGCACCAGACATTGAGACAGGTCACCTTCTGCTGTTTGGGCCTGGGGATTATGGTGGAGACAGACTGGAGGGAGAGGGTTCTGGTTGAAGATGTCCATGAATACTCCCTCCAGTAGACATTCAGGATGCGGCCGGCGAGCCCGTTCGACCCGTCCGCCTTGCGGAGGTTGATCCACATGAGCGACCCGCGCACATCGGCCTCGGTGATCGATGTACGGATGTACGCATGCACGCGCGTGCACACACACACTAGGGCATTCACAGACTAGTCGACTAGTAAAACCACTAGTCGACACTGTGCTTAGTAGTCGACTAGTCGTTTTTTTTGTTTTGTTTGTTTTGTTTTTTATCTTTAAGAAAGAACATGAGGTATTTACATGACATACATGGACTATCATATCCCATATCCCATATCCCCCACAAAGAACATCAAAACACAACAAAACAAAACAAGAAAACTGCATAAGATACATAATAATCCAAGTACAAACAAGACTATTGGACAAACAACCAAACAAAAACAATGCATTCAAAGTAAATACATAGATCTTGACCTGTTGGCAGCTAGGAAATGCATAGCTTTAAATTGGAAAGCATCCAATCCCCCAGCTGTAGTTCACTGGTGGAATGAACTCTCAAGCTACCATACGTTGGATAACATTTACTACAAGAGCAAAGGCAGATTCTTAGACATCCCAAAAATATGGCAACCACATACAGAGTTTGACTTTAAGAACTTTTTACCCCATGTCATTAGGCTTATCAGGATAGGAGCTGAATGCATTGTTTTTGTTTGGTTGTTTGTCCAATAGTCTTGTTTGTTCTTGGATTATTGTGTATCTTATGCAGTTTTCTTGTTTTGTTTTGTTTTGTTGTGTGTTTTGATGTTCTTTGTGGGGGATATGGGATATGGAATATGATAGTCCATGTATGTTGTGTAAATACCTCATGTTCTTTCTTAACTCATTGAGTGCCATGGACGAGTATGTTCGTCATTTCGTTTAGTAACGTAGAGTGCCAAGGACGAGTATGTTCGTCAATTGCGTTTTTTGACGGTGGGACGTGGATCAAAGGCTCAGGCATCTCCTGTACAAATATGGGAGCTATTGAAGGTGTATAACCTATTTTACGGACTCATTAGGTGGCGACAGTGCTCTCCAGATTACAGAAAGGTCCGGAAAACAGGAGGAAAAAGCCGTGATCAAAGAGAAACCGATGCATGCTGCAGCCAGAGCCATATAGATTGCCCTGTCTGCAGCTGACGTTGTCTGCGAACCGCAGTCAATCCGCGCACACAACTGAGCTCCTCTGCCTCTGTCTGTCTGTCTGCATATAGTTTCTCCACACGATTACCCGCCAGAAAGGCAGCACCCAACGCCGAAGGGCCAAACCTTTCCCTGCAGTCCGGTTTGGCATTTCAAACGAAGCGCTCCGAAAATAGACTGGGTGCGTGTAGGCTGTGTGTTAGTGTGGGGAGGAGTTTGCAGCTGAGGGGGGGAGAGGGGGGTGGGGCAGGCAGGCACCACACAACTACACCACGTCACTACATCAGAAGATATTAGCTAGAGTCAGTGAATGTGCTTGAAATGCTTCATTTCACAAAAGGCTGAATATCTCAGCTTATAATTTGAAACCTGTCTTTTTGCTCAAAACAGCCTATCTTCTCCGGCTCATAACTAAAGAACGGAAAATGGTATCAATAAACTTTTTTTTGCAGATGATAGAAGAGAGTCTCATCGTTCTTTGTGCGTGTTCGGTGTTTACATAGTAATATCACACAATATTCTGTGGGCCTCGAGAAATCACTGAAAACGCTCTGAAACTCTGGCACTGGGAGCTGGCACTCAATGAGTTAAAGATTAAAAAAAAAAAAAAAAAATCTAGTCGACTAGTAAAATTCACTAGTCGTGAATGCCCTAACACACACACACACACACACACTAGGGTTGGGCGACACAATATATTGGTAATATTATCTCTGTCTCAATCTCTCGGCACAGAAATTGAAAATAAAATTTGAAAAGATACAGAAATACCCATTGTAATAGGTGAGCACATCAATAAACTACTATTGTGTCGTGTAGTTATTTTGATAGAATTTTTTTTTTTGATGGCATAGGGGTTTCTCGTCAAAAAACACAGTTTTTCTTTCAGTGTGTAACTGGTTGAAAACTTGGCTTGCGACTCCTTTTTATGCCTCCGCCGGCGAAGCCAGGCCGAAGGCATTATGGATCCGGGTTGTCCGTCCGTACGGCCGGCCGTCCGTACGTCCGTACGGATGTTTGTTAACGCGATATCTGAGGAACGCCTTGACGGAATTTCATCAGATTCGCCTTAAACATTCACTTAGGCTCAAGGATGATCTGATTAGATTTTGGTGGTCAAAGGTCAAAGGTCAAGGTCAGTGTGACCTCTCAAACGCCATTTTCAAGCTTGTTAACGCGATATCTGAGGAACGCCTGGACGGAATTTCATCAGATTCGCCTTAAACATTCACTTAGGCTCAAGGATGATCTGATTACATTTTGGTGGTCAAAGGTCAAAGGTCAAGGTCACTGTGACCTCTCGAACGCCATTTTCAAGCTTGTTAACGCGATATCTGAGGAACGCCTGGACGGAATTTCATCAGATTCGCCTTAAACATTCACTTAGACTCAAGGATGATCTGATTAGATTTTGGTGGTCAAAGGTCAAAGGTCAAGGTCACTGTGACCTCTCGAACACCATTTTCAAGCTTGTTAACGCGATATCTGAGGAACGCCTGGACGCAATTTCATCAGATTCGCCTTAAACATTCACTTAGGCTCAAGGATGATCTGATTAGATTTTGGTGGTCAAAGGTCAAGGTCACTGTGACCTCTCCAACGCCATTTTCAAGTTTGTTAACGCGATATCTGAGGAACGCCTGGACGGAATTTCATCACATTCACCTTAAACATTCAATTAGGCTCAAGGATGATCTGATTAGATTTTGGTGGTCAAAGGTCAAAGGTCAAGGTCACTGTGACCTCTCAAACGCCATTTTCAAGCTTGTTAACGCGATATCTGAGGAACGCCTGGACGGAATTTCATCAGATTCGCCTTAAACATTCACTTAGGCTCAAGGATGAACTGATTCCATTTTGGTTATCAAAGGTCAAAGGTCAAGGTCACAATGACCTAACAAATGCCATTTTCAAGCTCGGTAACGCCATATCTCAGTAACACCTTGACTAAATTTCTTCACATTTGGCTCAAATATCCAATTCTGCAAAGAAACGCCTTGAAGCAATTTCTTCCAATTTGGCTCCAACATCCACTTGGACTCAAGAATGAACTAATGGCGGAGGCATAAGTCCGCGTTGCGGTCGTTCTAGTTCTGTATGTGGCCCACAACCAAAACATGTTGCCAATATTTTTTCGTGAATAGAAAAAAGCTTGTGGACTTGTGGTCCATAGCTGCTACCTGCGTTGGTTTGTGAAATTGGTAACAAAACATTGTTGTTATCTGTTCAAAACAGCTGCCAAGGCCGTTTGAATAGTTTTTAGTTTTTTCCACGTGTGAAACACAGATCATCAGACTAGTATTTCAGTGAGAATCAGTCAGTCATGGAACGGAAAGGATGCTTTCCACTTTCGGGGACGCTGGATGACTTTCACTCTCGTGTCCCGAAGGGGTGGTGTGTTTCCATAAGCCTGACCCCGCCCGCTTGGGACGCTGCCTTCATGTCGACTCACACACACTGACTCACACACACACACACACACACATACACACCTCCTCCTCCCAATGCAAATACCCTCGGCCCATTTTACACACTCGCTATTTCGTTATTATTTTGCTTCGCCCGTTGCTAAAACGGCGACAGCCTGTTAGTCCGAAAATAATGTGCTCTGACTGCAGCGCAAACGGCACATTTCTCTGCTGCTTTTCTCTCCTTCTCTCTCTCTCTCTCACCCGCTCTCTCTCATGAACATATCGATGTAGTAAAGCTGCTGTGGGAGGAGGAGACGTTTGGGGGGATGGCGTTGCAGACGGGGCCCAGGACTCACCACTCTCCAGTTTTGTGTAGGGGTGTCAAAAATAATCGATTATAAGATGCATCGCGATGCGGACGTGCACGATTCTGCATCGATTCACAAATGTCAAAAATCGATTATTCATTTTTTTTATTTTATTTTTTATAATCAAATAAAATATAATGGAAGTACATGCAGTTGTTTATTTTAATTATGGATCATAATACAATGCAATTCCAAATCCACTTTTATTTTAAAAGTAGCTACAAAGTGAGAAAAAAGAAAGTGAGAAAAAATAAATCATGTATTGCGGAAAAAAGTGATGCATCGATTTAAGATGCATCGAGATGCATCGATAATCGTAATCAAATCGAATCGTAGCCCTCTGAATCGTAATCGAATCGAATCGTGAGGCCAGTGAAGATTCACAGCCCTAGTTTTGTGTCTAGCGTCCAGTCCACCGCCGTGCGCTATCAGCACCGCCGACCGAAAGCAATTGTATACCCGGGGAGTCGGACGGTGCCATAAGCACCCCGGGGGGGGGGGGAGGGTCTCGCCAGCTGGGCGAGTTAAGTTTGAACCCTCATTTCATTCATGTTAAATGTTGCGTGCGTCATTCCCTCCCTGCCCCTGTATGTGGTGCATGAAAGGAGAGGAAGAAAAGTCTGAGGTTTTTACTGTGGGCGGCCAACTTACCTGTGGATACTGTTAGTAGGAGTCATCTCTCTGTCCCAGTTTAATGTGTGTAACGCGGGCGTTTTGGCCTAGCCCTTCTTAGTAGCTTATCTTAGTTGCTGTGAACTGTATTATTGCATGCTGCTTTGAGTGCTGCCATTTTTACAAAAACAATAATAGCTGCCCCCTCTATTCATATCTCATTCATGCTACAAAGCCATACAAAAAAAAGGTATTGGTGATCAGAAATGCATGCAAAATATTGGGTACCTGTGATCATCATTGGAGGGGGAGACTCTCACTCACTCACACACACACACACACACACACACACACACACACACACATACGCACACACACACACTATTAGACGCAACTTGAATATTGGCGGGATTTATCCTTTATCTCACCCTGTTGTAGTCTCTTAAAACAGACTGTCTCATCTACATCCGTCGAATGCAGCTAAACAGTCTGTACGTTACACCCCCAGAACATGCACAAGGAAGTTGGGAAAAAAACCTTCAGACTGGAAGGAAGTTCGACAAAATCCGACCAATCACGACACGTGTGTCCACGGAAAAAAATTCTGATTGGACTAATGAGCGGAAGACCCGCCTTAAAAAAATTCTGATTGGACTAATGAGCGGAAGACCCACCTTAAAAAAATTCTGATTGGACTAATGAGCGGAAGACCCGCCTTTCTGCTTCCCATTCCAGTTGGCGCATGCTTCTCCCCCACGAATTACAGACGGTATGGCGGAAGCATTTGAAAGTTGCGGAAGCCAACTCATCTGTTCTAAGAGACTAACCCTGTTGTATCTTTGCTTTCGTCATGACACGATACAAGAAGTAACACAAATGACATGCAATAATAATTGCCACAATTTCACATCACTCCATCCGTGGCTGCACTCCATCTAGCCACAACCCAGGGATGCCTGCGCCCGCGGTTGCCACACGCAACCGCATGTGGCCTGGGGCCGGATTTGCCCTTGTTTGTCATTGCATCAGTTGTGAAAATGTTAACGTTCGTTTCGACTGATGAACTTGGCTCCAACATAAACATATCAAATGGGACATTTGTTTATATGAAACTGTCAGACATGATCAGTTCATGAGCAGATCCTAACCGTTTGGTTTTCCCTGTTTCATCGACTCCCAGACAAAAGAGATGTATTTTCATGAGACGAGAGAACTGAGAAGCGTTAGCCGAAGACCCGAGGGGAATGAAGCATGGGATGAAGAGGAGGAAGGATATGAGCATACAGACAGACAGCCAGACAGCCAGACACACAGACAGACAGACAGACAGACAGACAGACAGACAGACAGACAGACATACAGACAGACAGAGAGACAGGCAGGCAGACAGACAGACAGACAGACAGACAGACAGACAGACAGACAGACAGACATACAGACAGACAGAGAGACAGGCAGGCAGACAGACAGACAGACAGACAGACAGACAGACAGACAGACAGACAGACAGACAGGCAGACAGACAGACAGACAGACAGGCAGACAGACAGACAGACAGACAGACAGACAGACAGGCAGGCAGACAGACAGACAGACAGACAGGCAGGCAGACAGACAGACAGACAGGCAGGCAGACAGACAGACAGAGAGGCAGACAGACAGACAGGCAGACAAGCAGGCAGACAGACAGACAGGCAGACAGACAGACAGGCAGACAGACAGGCAGACAGACAGACAGGCAGACAGACAGACAGGCAGACAGGCAGGCAGGCAAACAGGCAGACAGACAGACAGACAGACAGACAGGCAGACAGACAGACAGACAGACAGACAGACAGACGGAGAGATGGTGGGTGACAGCCTCTGGTTGTCATAATGATACACAGTGGCAGTTCCTCTGCCTGCTTCAGGACTGTTTGCCAAAAACAAAGAGCGTTCACTCAATTAACGTCCACATTTCCCCCAGGAAGAAAGGAAACGTGAAATGACTCCTGCGTGTTAAACCTGACATTTAATTTCACTCAAATTATTACTTATGATCCCGGGAAGCCCGGGGCTAATTGTTTGTCCCCGTCCCCTCTCTTTAGTTTGCGGGGACAGGGACAAGCTGTTCCATCAGCAGTCAATGGCTCACCAGGGACAAGCGGTCGTGGTGTCCCTCTGTAGCTGTAGCTCATGTATGTGATAGTGATGCACAAACTCCCCCAATATATACCCATATAGTCTCTAGTTTTCTGGCTGGGCGGGGGCCTTTGTGCCAACAAAGCTGTTTTAAACATGGGGAATTCACACCGGCATGCGCCGGGGACACAAACAAACGCACCCAGCGGTCTGCGGACCTCAGTGAGGCTCAGGCCTGTTGATTTGACTCTTGTGCTGTCAGCTAAGCTGGAAGACGCCGATTGCCTTACATCATGTAACCTGACATGTAACATGTTTGTTTACCTGGCCACAGCGCTAGTGTCTGATATTCTTACTACACAGCGGCATCGCCATTATAGCTGGCCGAGAACGCACAACGTTATTACCAGACCAGAGTAAAAAAAATTTTTTTTATTATTTTTATTTTTTTATGACTTTTGAAACGTAAATGTTCTTTTTTTAAACACGATTTTCAGAAGACGTCATAGCCTTTCCCCCCCATGAACCAGCATGGCGGCGATTTCCGGTTAAGCCTACAGAAATATGTCATCCCCGCGGTACTCGATTAGCCTTGAATTCTTTTGTGCAGAATCGTCCAAAAAAGCCATCCTGCTTTGCTACTGTGATTGGTCAAAGAGTTTGAAGGTTGAGACAGACAGACGGCAACCAATCAGTTGGGGCTGAAAAATATACGTCACCGAATCAGTTGCGAAGAGCCTTGCGTAGGGCTGGGCAATATAATCGATACGGCAATATATCGCGATATTTTATTTCCCGATACTGTATCGATACTTGGACGCCAAGTATCACGATATAAAAAATAAATAAAAATTGCAGGCCATGCCAGGCCTCTGCATCTGGTGATTCCCACCCCTAATCGATACTGTATTGATATTTCCCATATCGATGCGTTCAGTAACACTCAACACTCAGTAGTTTTGACTAAATTTGTCCACTAACTTATCAGTATAAAGTGATGTATATATTATTACACTACCTGGGTGGTACACAGTGTGTTGTATCTTTAGCTCTATTATTTAATTTTGAGTAAATTCTGTCGAATATCGCAATATATCGCTATATGTATCGCATCGCAATATATCGTGATACAATCGTATCGTGACCCAAGTATCACGATGCGTATCGTATCGTGAGATCCTTGCCAATACCCAGCCCTAGCCTTGCGTCCAGACCCCAATGACGGATTCATTGGGGTCTGGACCAGGCTAATATTTGGCTCCATCATTTACATTACATTTAAACTCCATGGCTTCAGGTTCAGCGGGTTCTCTACTGCCCATACAGAGGGGGTCAGTGAGGTGGTACGACTGCATGACTGACTGACAATGAGCCATCCTTCAAGCCCGGCGCTAATTAAAGCGCTCTCTAATTACACGTGGAGGAAGAGTGGGGATGGGTTAGTGTGATGAAACGTTAGCGTGATGAAACGTTAGCGGCTCTGACATTGAGAGAAAGGCCCTTCCCCGAATGTCAGCGAGAGCTCCGCCTCCTCCATAAATCACTTATCTCAGGACTGCACATGAAAAATAGGGGAGGGTTACGTTTTCACAAGCCAAGCCAAGGCGCACGCACACGCACGCACACACACACGCACACGCACACGCACACGCCCGCATGTCCGCCCGCGCACAACATATTTGGGTTCATCTTACATTTCACACGCACGCACACAGGCACACGCACACGCACATGCACCCACACGCACGCACGCACGCACAGACGTAACGCGCACACACACAAGCAGCAGCCAAATGATCTGGCCCAGAACACTGGAGCCTGCATACAGAGATGGGGACTTGGACTTGAGACTTGGACTTGAGTCGCACTTAAGTCACACACACAGTGACTTGAGACTTGACTTGAGACTCGTCCTCAAAGACTTGAGACTTGACTTGGACTTGAAGGTTTGGGACTTGTGAACAATCCTTATTTTTCTTTATTTCATTTAAAAAAAATCATGCATGAAATGTCTATTAATGTCATCTCTAATCATTGCTGCTACTGTATTCTAATAGATAAGGAGTGCATGAGGATAATACAGTATACTTTGAATTCCTTAGTTTGAGCTATGCAGTGTTCTAAGCAGACCGGATGGCATGCAGCAGATAGAACGCTCATCCATAGGGACTTGAGACCTGACTTGGACTTGTGACCAAAGACTTGAGACTTGACTTGGACTTGCAAAAAATGACTTGTGAGCATCTCTGCCTGCATATGCCCACATAAAATTCCTAGCGCATTTACCGAAACATTCCCTCGGCAGCATCCTCAAACTTCCTGCCCCAAGGAAATCTTAAGCAGAGGATTAGCACTTCCAATTTGTGAATACTGTCTGTTTAATCAGGGGCTTGTTTCAAACTGGGGAATAAAACAGCCTTGTGGAAGGGAGGGGGGGGGGGGGGGGGTTGACATGATGTACTTTATAGAGAAATAGATTACGATTACAAAATGACGTAATGCAGAAGCGTCCTGATATGGGCAAATGATAAGGTGAATAGTATAAAAGAGGCAAAATAATTTCAAAAGTACACCTTGTTATTAATATGTTGATTTAAAGTTGAGTCATTCATTGCATATTATTTGTTGTTAATAAATTAGCTAAGATATCTACATCCCTCATGTGCATGTTATCCTGTGTATTCTGCACAGGAGCTGTGCTGATCCCTTCTGAAACTGAAACAAAACATCCTTGTGGAAGGGAGGGGGGGGGGGGGGGGGGTTGACATGATGTACTTTATAGAGAAATAGATTTCAAAAGTAATATCATATCACAAAGCTGTGAGCAGGCGGAAGAGAAGGAGCAAAGAAGAGGGATTATGAAGAAAAAAGAATCCAATAGAGCAGCGATCCTCAAAGTCCGGACTCCGGTCCGCATCCGGACCCAGACGCCGTCCTATCCGGACCGAGCCCTATAACCTACAAATCATTGTGAATTGTTACATTTTCACGGAGCTTTTCTATTTTAACCGGCACGTGCTTTTCTAGCCTTTATCTGCCAGGAAGCTCACAGACCAATGCATGCGCTGTAAATCATCACACGTGATGCTACTCAGCCAATCAAATATCCGATTGGATTCTGCCTGTTCCATGTGCTGCAGGCGAGAGAGTGTCAGTGACACACGGACGGAGTAGAGGCGCGAGACTCGGAGAAACGTGAGAGATAGAAGTCATTTCACATGGCGTGCTCAAAAGAAACGAGTAGACCGCAAAAACAAAGGTTTTAATCCGGAGCAGGCAGACTCTTAGATGTTCATTCATTGTTCTCACGGGCAGCTCAAAACCAGGCAGTATGTCTCATGTGAAGTGCGATGCGATCCTAACCTGTCTGTGAAAGCGCCACACGAGCAAACGCACTCAAATCCAGACTGAGGGCACACTCACACATTCACTGCCCAACGGCATGTGAAGTTTGCATTGCGAACGATCGATAGACAGACAGACAGACAGACAGACAGATACATAGAGACAGACACTGAGACAGACAGACAGACAGACAGATAGATAGATAGATAGATAGATAGGGAGCTCACTTTTCTCAATAGAAAAGGTGGAGTAAAGGGAAGAAAAGGGGATTTTCCCCCTCAAATTAAAGCACTTTTAAGATGCACATTTTTCCAAAGCACTCTGTTGTATGTTATTTTTAAATGCAGCCATTATTTTACTTGAAATGAGAAAAGAACATGTATTTATTATTAGTGTAGGCTAGTTATTTATAATTAATCCAGTTAAATATGAAAACTGTAAATAAACATTGTTGATGTTTATTTTGATTTAACAGTCAGTCGTTGACTACATGCAGACGTTGTACCATTAGGCTACTGCAATCATTGAAGTAGCCTAAGTTCAATGGCACTGAATCATAACGCAAGCTACGTCACAATGTTCCGGACCTTCGCTTGAGGACATTTTCTCTAACTGGACCTCTATGAATTTGAATCGATGTGCCCCTGCATTAGAGGTTGCTAATTAATTGACGGAGTGACAGGTCTGTCTCTCAGAGGTAACGATGAGAAAAGAGAATAGGGTGATGGAAAGGTGTCTGACTCCGACTCTGACTCTCATGGCCAGACCTCTGCAATGTGCAGCAGTGCGCTCTCCAACCTCTAGCTGCTGGGACTTAGCTCTGCAGTAAAGCTCTGTGCCTTGTGTGTTATTGTACCACGGTACTTTGGTCCTTGAGACATGTCTCCTTGTTGCAGGGAAAGAGCCTGTGCCAATCTTCATCAAGTGTTTTCATCACGTATTTGCTCTCTCATTTGTGCAGCTTCTTTGTTGTGTTTCATGGGATTACATGTACCTTTTCGGTAACATCAAATTTGTAGTACAACAATATCCACCGGTAGACATATCGCAGGATATGTACCTTCAGATCTTTCTTAGAATAGGCCTTTTGAATGGATTCCAGTGAAAGACGAGGAAACACAATGTTGTGTTGGGAAGAGATCATCGACATGTGGTGAGGTCACTAGGTGGGGGTGGGGGGGGCGGAAAGAAAGTATGACTGATGTATTGTATAATATTAAATGCATAATAATAAGTAGTAATAGTAAAATAGTATAGTAAAGGTGCCTCTTAGCCTCGACTATTCACCTTATGTTGCCACGCCCACTTTTTCTCTTCCGTGTCGGACGCGATTGTATTTCTTCTTCCGGTTCAGAGTTAGCCGGCCGGCCGGTTGGATTATAAACTGTAAACTATGGATGAAGTTTGGCAACATTCAGCAGCTACACTGCGGCCAACTTCAGTTACATGTTCATAGCGTTACTGCTGCGAGGAGCCGATGGCTGTACCCGGTCGGCATTTAACGCTAGTTACAAAAGCACGTCGACAGTGTGTTCTCACTGCCAGTACAGTAGGGGTTGACGAATAGCCTACTAGCTAGTCCCACCGGTCAAACAGCCAGCACTCTCAGTCCTCACTGTTCGTTAAAAATGTCCAAATAGGCGTTATTCTGATAAACTGGTCACATATTTGGAATGTTACGTTCTCATCCGAAAAAATATTAAAACTTTAGAACAGTTTGTTTTTTGCTTGAAAACTGCTTTTTGGCAAGTCTAAAAATGATAAAGGTGGGAGTAATCTACTTCCTGGGTCTAAAATGGAACGATTACAAAATGACGTAATGCAGAAGTGTCCTGATATGGGCAAATGATAAGGTGAATAGGATAAAAGAGGCAAAATTATTTCAAAAGTACACGTTGTACTTGTTATTATATGTTGATTTAAAGTTATCCTGACATGTTATCCTGTGTATTCTGCACAGGAGCTGTGCTGATCCCTTCTTAAAATGAACAGCTACCAAAAACGACGTTTGTAACGGGCTCCGTTTTGTTGAGATTTCCACAGCAGAGCATCGAGCAGCAGAGGCAGTCAGCTCTCCCACCCTGGCTGCAGCACCTGAAGGCAGCACCCAGTTCACACTATATGCCTGCTATGGGTTTGTCGACGTCCTTCCTCAAACGCGTGCCTCTCGTGACAGCTCGCTTCACAAACGGAAATAAACCAATGCCAGCCAATAGGGCTGTGAATCTTCACTGGCCTCACGATTCGATTCGATTACGATTCAGAGGGCTACGATTCGATTCGATTACGATTATCGCTGCATCTCGATGCATCTTAAATCGATGCATCACTTTTTTCCCCCAATACATGATTTATTTTTTCCCACTTTCTTTTTTCTCACTGTGTGGCTACTTTTAAAATAAAAGTGCATTTGGAATGGCATTGTATTATGATCCATAATTAAAATAAACAACTGCATGTACTTCCATTATATTTTATTTGATTATTAAAAATTGTTTTTTTTGTGAATCGATGCAGAATCGTGCACGTCCGCATCGCGTGGCATCTTATAATTGATTATTTTTGACACCCCTACCAGCCAAGGCAGGTAGACCGCACTCTGCATACCACCTGCCGTGCTCTGAAAACTGTAATAAATAGACATGCACAGACTGTGAACTCTCCTGAATGAAGGATCTCCAGGAGGTTCAGGCAAGCCAACCAACATGTGAGTGATCCACTGCTTTTACATGCACTGCAATGAAAGGGAAGATACAGCAGATTTTGAGAGATAGATACTTTATTGATCCTTTCCAGGAAATTCATGTGTCACGTAATGCAGCTACATTCAACATGTCAGGACAAAAAGAGGAAAAACATGAGGACATTGAAACATGTAGCAAGGCACACAAAAAGTACTGTCAAGTACTAAGGAAAGAAAAAGGGCAGCAAAATAATGATAATAATAATAATACTAAAGTGCAAAAAATTTGCATAAAGTGACTTACAAGTATCTAGATAAAGAACAGGCACCGCTGGCCAACAAGATAAAAATACAATATAAGCAGCAACACCCACACACAAGCACACGCGCACACACACGCACACGCACACACACGCACACACACGCACACACACAGTAAAAACATACCCCGGTACATTGCACAAATATCTATATCTATATCTATTAACATAATTAATTAATTTTTAGCAAAAGCAACACCCGGAGGACCATAAAAAACATAGAATGTTTAGAAAAATACAATAATAATAAGAAGAAGAATGGTAAAAACATAATGAAATAATTCAACCTTTTAAGAATCCAAAGTTGGTCTTGGTCTTTATATGACCGAAATCTCACTACTCATCATTCCTGAAGTAAGTGCACCATAAATGAACACTGCAAACAACGTTAGCGGTTTGATCTTGTTTGGCATTTTGCCATCATGCCTTAAATCCAATGAACGCTGTCTGCCTTTTGTCCCGATGCCTGACAAGCATGTTGGGATCCATTGCTTTTGCCTGGCCTTTCAGTTTGTGGCCATCGTCCAGTTGTCTGTCATCTCCATCACTGTCATTGGCAGCCATCCATGGGATCCCATGCAAGGAGTCCATGGGAGACCAGCCCGGGCGATTCACCCGTCGCCCCTAACCTCATCAAGGTAGGCCAAAGAATGGGTCCCAGATATCTAAAAACCTTCTAAGCGAGTTAGTCCTCAGGGACCTGAGTCTCTCCATTCATATATAATGTCCGCACGAGGGAGGAGAGGGGGACTTCTGAAAATGGCGAGTTTTGATGAAAATTTGCATTGTGCAATAAAGCAGGCCTGCTTGGTACTTTCGGTGGATGGTTGTAGAGATAGAGACACTGCATGAAATAGGCCACGCCCAACACGGGGGAAATCGCTCCGTTCACTCCCATTCACCAGCGTCATTTTCCTTGAATTAAACATAGCTAAAAGCTGTTGTGTGGTGGGCTGCGCAGACAACAAATGTAAAAAAATCGCCAATTAAAGTTTTTTTGTACTCCCGAGCAAAACAAGGAAGCCATTGAGCATTCGCGAGAAGAAAATGTGGATTTAGCTGTCAAGGAAGTAAGTTGGAGTGTTCATCTTCCATATAATATACGATCTTTGTGTGCAACTACGTGACATAGGACAACGCCAGCGCGTCTGATGCCATCTCTCAGACGTTACACCAGCGTTATTTTCATGAATTTAAACATGCCTAAAAGCTCATGTCATAGTATTTCACTTCAGGCCACTGTGTGGGATCGTTTATCCAGCCTTGTTTGGGCAATGAAAAGGGACACTGCTCCAGGCCAATTGAGTTCATTTTCTCGATGTACCTTTCCCTCTCCATTGGAGGAAGTGTACTGAAATAATCTTTTGACATTATCTAAAAAGAAAACTGTCCAAATCCCTGTAAAACCCAGCAAAACGATTTCTATCTGACGAGAGTTCCTCCGTTCGCCGCGGTTTGTTTTGCTAGCTGCTGTCCTCAGGCAGTGCTTCCTTGTATTTTCCCCCATCTTGGGCGTGTGGCTTCTGAATGATGACGCGTTTTGCAGTGTCTCTATATAGCGGAGCTTTCCCCCCCACTATTCATAGCTTTCAAGGGGCGTTACGTGCTGCCGGGAACGCCCACCTGGCGGTCAAAAAAAAACTTGCCAGCCGTGTCGACTAGTTTCTCACGCTGTGTTTGTTCAGCCAAAATGCCGGATACCTGTTGTGCTATCGGTTGCACTAACCGACGAGGAGACACGCCTGGCTTGTGCTTTTACAGAATCCCGTCGGAGAAAGAAAACTCAGACAGGAGGAGGTTGTGGATTTGTGCGATTAGACGTGGTTCAGTCGCTGGGGAGGGCAAATGGCTTTTTTTCTACCATCAAAGTACACACATTTTTGCGGCCAACATTTCATCAAAGGTAAGCTCAAGTAACCTTAACGGGGTATTTTAATCATTATTGTAACGTTACTTGAGCTTACCTTTGATGAAATGTTGGCCGCAAAGACGTGTGTACAAACGGCTGAACAAACACAGCGTGAGAAACTAGTCGACACGGCTGGCAAGTTTTTTTTTGACCGCCAGGTGGGCGTTCCCGGCAGCACGTAACGCCCCTTGAAAGCTATGAATAGCAGAATGAGAGTGAGCTGAGCCAGACTCTCACAGCGCGAAAGGAAGTGTGGAGATAGTCTGGCAAGCGAGACTAACATTATTGTGACACAATTCCACGGTAAAAATGGTGAGGCGCTGTCATTCTTCCCACTGTTCTATTGTTAGTTCCTGGGCCTTTTTGACTCTACATTTTATCTAACTGACACAAAATTGTGTTTAACCGAAGTGAGCGTTGTACATGTGAAAGGGAGCGTGGTCACAGGAGGCAGGTTTTGAAGGGGAAAGTTGTTGCCGTGGGAAAGATTTAGGAGAAAACATTAGATTTTTCTGTGAAGTGAAAGAGGATAAAAACCTGTCCGGAATGTAGCCGCAGGCAGAGAGGCAGAGATGTACAAGAGCCTCGAGGCAGTCCGCTGTGCTCCCATCTCAGTCTGCTCGCTTATTTCTAAAAGGTTTGATCTTTGCTTCTATGCAATTTAAACATGTATAAAGCGTCTGGCCGATATGGCTTTTTGTGTGACAATACTGATACATTTGTGACACGCTCTGGTGTAAGGACTAACAAGGACTAACAAGTAGGCAACTGTGAAATTGCACAAATCAAGATAAAAGTTTTATAATAATTACGTTTATTCATAATATTTATAATTACGGCATACTTGTTGCCCAAAACACCAGTCCCTGTCACATTTTGGATTGAAGCTGCCAGTGGTTTATATGGCAAAATGCAATATCTTTAACTTGGATCATTTTAATGCCAAACATTTCTAGGGATTCAGTGCGCTTTAGTAGATACACCTATAGTAGTGGGTTTTGCCTCCAGAACAGCCTGAGTTCAGCCATGGGCTGAATTCAACCCATGGCTGAATTCAACCCATGGCTGAATTTAACAAGCTGCTTGAAGCATTCCAAAGGATTCTTGATCCATCCATGCTGATTCAGTACATTACCAAGGTCTGCGAATACCCACTTCATCCAAAAGGTCTCTATTAGGTTGAGATCTGGACTAAAGGCACTGTCATGTTCCTGGACTCCATCTTCACCAGGTATACTGTGAACATGAAGAGATGGACCTGGGTCCAGCAATGTGTCGGAAATGATGTTCCACTGGTACTAAGAGGTAGGATCAATGGATCCATGGATTCCAGCTGTTAACCTGCCATCAGCATATACCAACACATGTTTTTCCAACGTTCCAAATCATCCAGTTTGGTGCTGGTTTATCTTTTTTCTTGTTCGCTGACAGGAGTGGAAGCTGGCATGGTCTTCTGCTGTTGGAGGCCTTCCGCCCACTTCGATATTGGACCAAGCCCCCAGGAACAGCTCTGGGCCATGAAGCAAATGGTGGCCAAGCTCAGTATGGCAAGTCATGTGATGCCCTGGAGCCCAGAAAGAGCTATTCCCATCCACTTATATGGGGAAAGCAGCAGCAGTAAAACTCAGCAATTTTTTTTCTGGGTGTCACTCAAAGTCAAAAACGACTTTTGATTATCAAGTTTTATATTATGATAACATCACTGATGACGCGTCCTAGTCCATGCTGTAGTATGTATTTTAAAACATAGAATCCTGGCTTGCCCTGGCCAGTGACACTTAGGAAAGACTAGGTGACAACCAAGTATAGTTTGGTGACAAGCTGGAGAGACAGTTGACGGTCGGAGAGACGGCATTCGGTACGGGATGGGTTTTAGCACCCCAGCCTGGCTCTCTCGTGAGGGAGAAATCCACAAACGCTTCGGATTAGCCTCCTGGAAAATCTGTGCAAAGATCGGCGCGGCCTGGGGTCCTTCAGGCTAGAGCGAGGTGCTCGGCGCAGGCGAATGACGTGCAGCGCACAGGCCCTCTTGAGGCGTCCTTGAGGCATCCTCTCTGCCTCTGGTTTGCCTTTGCCCCGTGAGGGTCTGGTGAGACGAAGGAGGAGCACGGCCGGGAGTTACCCACAGTACTGCGGCGTAGCACTAGCTCTATTGCAGCGGATTGGGCGTTCTCGCTTAGCCCTTCCACGGGCAACGTTGCAGACAGAGTAGGAAGGCTGATCCGTGAGCGGCTGCTTCTGGGACGCGAGTCGGGGTCTTAATTGGCCTCGGCTGGGTCTACTGGGCGAGGCTGTATGATGTTGACAGACCCGAAACACCTATTTTAAAACATATGGGTCAATTATTTTTTCAGAAGCCACAAAGAGCTGTTTTCTGGACGTCCCTCTCTCTATGACTCTGGCTACTATAGCTCTAGGCGGGCTCTAGGGGGCGCTTGTGAACCCAAGCAGACATGCGCACGTGATCTTTGGCTGGACATCACAGAAGTCAAACCAGGAAGAAAAACCCCTTCAAAATGCTTCATGCGTGAAATGAGCAGCTTATGTTCAAATGAATTGGTGGGCGTGTCCTATACCCTATCCAGCTCTTTGAAAGCACCGCACGTCTCAAACTCAAGGCCTGGGGGCCAACTCGGCCCTGCACCTCATTGTATGTGGCCCGTGAGAGGTAGCAACGAATACAGTTTGTGCAAAACAATTCTAATTCTAGTGAGTTCTAATAGACCTTATTCGCTAACCCTGGACGACACCATATTGTTGCCATACCGTCGTGCACGCACACAGCGCTGTAGCTGACAACTAGTAACAGCATTATTGTCGTTTCTGTTCCATTACAAAATAGCGATGCTCATGACACCAATAAAAACCCCACAGTTATTTGTATGCTGCCGACGGCAGCCGTTAATGCCTGTAATAAATAAACAAAAGAACGAGGTGAACAGACTTTGCTGTGAGGAGCTGTCAGAAAGTTTCACCTGTCTCAACTAACTATCCACACACATCTCCTGTGCTGCTGTATCCTCCGTCTCGCTCCCTTCACGTCTGAGGATGGTAGAGATAGAAACAAACCACGGGGACTTTATTGCTGTCATTACTACAGCCATGCCTAACGCAGGTCACCATCCGAACACAATTGGAACGATACAGGTAACGCTAACGGCGGCTAGCTTCCTATAAACGCTGCTCCACATAGGCTGTCACTTGAGAGCTGCTGCGTTATGTCAACAATATGGCGGCGGTGGGCGTGCCCGTACGTGAGTGACGTCAATCGAATAAGGTCTATAGTTGTAATGGTAAATGACCTGCATTTATATAGCGCCTTTATCCAAAGCGCTTTACAATCAGTAGGTACATTCACCCATTCACACACCAATGGTGGCAGGTTACCACGCAGGGTGCTGGCACACCATCAGGAGCAAGTCGGGGTTCAGTATCTTGCCCAAGGACACTTCGACATGCAGACTGGAGGAGCCGGCGATCGAACCACCGACCTCTTTTATCCAAAGCGATTAGTGGACGACCCGCTCTACCTCCTGAGCTACAGCCGCCCCACTAGTTGTAGGCTACTAGTTATCTGTTTGCCATTATTTTTCCTATAATCCTGCTTTCAGAGCAAGTTATTAATTATTTTGTTATTACTAAAAACTAGGGCTGTCAAACCATTAATTTTCTTAATCGCGATTAACTCTAATTAATCGCGATTAATCGCATCTTTTTATCGCATGTTTAAAATGCCATTATTTTGCATTTCAAAGCATTTTTGATTCAATATTAATAATTCTTACCAGTGTGTGGTGATTGGGAATCAAATAAATGTACTTTGTGATCTTGAATTTTAGATTTATTTTCAATTAAATAGAAGTGCAATGTAGACCAGGCCCCATTTTAGCCTGCTACATTAGGGTGGGCTGGTAGGGGGTAACTTTGGCAGTAGTTTGCCAGAGGTTGTGGGTTCAGGGATGGGGATTTAGTTGCATTAGATTCTAATTTATAAAGAAGGGTGTAGAAGCAGCGCCGCGGGAAGTAGGGGTGCTGCAGGTGCTGCAGCACCCCCTAGATTTTTTCCATTTTTTTTTTTTTTTTTTTTTTTTTTTTTTTTTTTTTACAAATGTAATTAAAAATATTTTGCAGTGCACTATGTTCCTTTCTTGTTTAAGAATGTTTCGGGAAATTAAAATTTAGCCTATTTAAATAGAATTATCAACAATAACAATCAAGGAAGTTACATGCTTGTAGGCTAGAGAAGAAGAAGAAGCGCGCATGCGCGCACATGTTGTGTTGAACCAACCAACAACCAATACGAATTGTTTAATCTGGCAATAAAGAAATGTGAACTTGACATGCTATTTTAATAGCCTACTCAAAAATGCACCTCCCACTATACAGCAAAGAGAGGAGTCAATGTTTATTGATATATGCCATTCAGATCAGAATAATTAGTCTAGTCATTAAGTTTGCTGATAATATTTCTATCATGTTAAGTCTGTGTCATGTTAACTGGTGTATTCAGAGCAAATAGGGAGATATAGAGCATTGTCATCATGCTATATATCTCCCTCTTTGCTCTGAATGAGTGAGAAAAGGAGAAAATACTGAATAATTACATCACAACAGTATCCTAATGTTAATTTAAAATGAGATATTCCTCTAAATATGGCAAAAAAATGCAAAAAAAAAACGTCCAAATTTTTTTCGGTGGGGCCCGCTTAAAATGACTTCCAGCGGCCCTGTGTAGAAGCCATTTCCAGAGTTAAGTGTAATGGGTACACCAAATTGTTCCAGGAGTCAGCCACCTACTTGTGACAGGTTGACAGATATGGGAAGATGTCATTATGATGTTTATGTTTACTATGGGGGACCAACAACTTATTTTATTTACCTTATTGCACTGACAGATCATTTTATAATTTTACTAGTTTCAAATATTTGGCTTTTCAAGATGATATAACTTGTCACAGAACATCAATTTTGGTTTATTTGGTAAAAGTGGAACTGTATTCCTTCTGGTTTTCTTCATTGTTCATGATTTTGTGGAAAGCATTCACTAAAGAGTCTATAGTGAATGCTGCTATTAACTTGTGTTTACTTTTGCTACTAAACCAACATCAGGACATCCAAGCAAGTTCTGACAGAGAGCAATGCCATTGGACCCATTGGACAAACACATTTGCATATCTCCCAGCATGCATTGTTCCTTCCAAACTTTTGACAAGAAAGTAACCACATTAAATAAGTGGTGGGTGGAAATAATCATTAGCCTATTCTTAGTTAA